>NC_086444.1:1182342733-1182600233 GCF_028390025.1 Pseudophryne corroboree
GGACCATATTGGATACAGTGAGACTGAAGAGAGAGTCACTGAATATAGTGTTGATTATTTCACTTGGCAGGTTTTTTAAGATCTAGGTGCTCAACAGGGTCAAAAGGTCAACAGGGTCAAAAGGACGACAGTTAAATGGTCGAAATGGACTTTACTGTATGTTGACAGGGTCACAAGGTCGACAGGGTCAAAAGGTCAAATGGATGACAGAAAAAAAGGTATACACATGGTTTCTCATGATTAATAGGGTTAGGGCAGAGTTTCCCAAATGTGGTCCTCAATGAACCCCAACGGTCCAAGTTTTAAATGTATCCATGTTTGGCAACGGGTGACTTAATTAGCACCTCAGTCAATTTGATTTAACCATCTGTGCTGAACCATGCATATAACTAATTCCTGGACTGATGGGGTGCCTTGAAGACCGCGTTTAGGAACCTCTGGGTTAGGGTCAGTGTTAGGCACTTGGGAGAGGGTTAGGATGCTGAAGGGGATGGTCAGGGCTGGGCAATTGGCAGGGGATTAGGTTTAGTCTGCGGAAGAAGACAGGGTTAGGTACCAGGAGTAGGGTTAGGCTGCTGGAGGGGACAGTCAGGGTTAGGTACTTGGCGGAGGGTTAGGGTTAGTCTGCGGAAGGGGATAGTTAAGGTTACGCACTATGGGGAGGGATAGGGATACGCACCAGGAGGAGGGTTAGGCACTTTGGCGGGGGGTTATGCTACGGGAGGGTATGGGTCAGTGTTAGGTATTGGTGATGGGTTAAGGGTAGACCGTGGAAGGGGACAGTTAAGGTTAGGCACCAGGGGAAGGGTTAGGCATTGAAAGGGAAGGGGGTTAGGGTTAGGCCGAGGGAGGGGATAGATTAGGGTTAGGCACCAGGGATAGGGTTAGGCAATTGGAGGGGGGGGAGGGGGGTGTTAGGGATAGATTAGGGTTAGGCACCAGGGGAAGGGTTAGGCATTGAAAGGGAAGGGGGTTAGGGTTAGGCCAAGGGAGGCGATGAGTTAGGGTTAGTCACCAGGGGGAGGGTTAGGCTGAGAGAGAGGATAGGTTAGGCACTTAACGGAGGCTTAGGGTTAGGCAGCAAAAGGGGGCAGTTAAGATTAGACACCAGGGGAAGGATTAGACACCTGGGGGGTGGGGGTGGGCTGAGGGAGGAGATAGGGTAGGCACTTGGCAGAAGGTTAGGCTGCGGAAGTGGGAAGTCAGAGTTAGGCACCTAGGGGAGGATTAGAACTAGGCAACAGAAGAAGATGGTTAGGGTTAGGCACTTGGTGGAGGGTTAGAGCTAGGCACTATGGGGAGGGTTAGGGTTAGGTACCTGTTAATATTTTAATCCACACCCAATGCTAGGCCAGTAACAATCTATTTATTTTTAGGGATAAAATGAAAGGGGTAATGTATTCTGCTCCGGAAGATACTGTAGGAAGCACCACAGTGTGCTCAGTTACATACATAGGCATCTGTCTGTCTGCCTAGCGCACACATAGGCCATGTCCACATACTGTACTGGATTAAGGGATATGCCCCATAAAAGTTGCACAACCTCTTGCAAGATGATGGGGCTGCATTATTATGGATATGGCAAAAATAGCAGTAATATTACCCACAAACACAGATTGATACACTGCTACTTACATGCAGTAGGTCTGTGGTAGGCCGCACCGAGCCCCGTACTTAGACAGAAAGCGGTTCTCTAAATCTATGACCGTCTCTCCGATCTTCTCATCCTTCGATATCAGATCGTAGTCATAGAGCGTGATCTTCAGGTCCTTCTCCAGAGGCAGAGTGCACGTCAGCTCAAACATCCTGGGAGGGAGAAGAAAGACATACACTACCGGTGCTCATCTCTCGCTAGGAAGCACAGATTAGCGACAGCAGGTGTGTGAGCTACCGGTGCTCATCTCTCGCCAGGAGGCACAGATCAGCGACAGCAGGTGTATGAGCTACCGGTGCTCATCTTTCACCAGGAAGCGCAGATCAGTGACAGCAGGTGTATGAGCTACCGGTGCTCATCTCTCACCAGGAGGCACAGATCAGCAGGTGTATGAGCTACCGGTGCTCATCTCTCACCAGGAGGCACAGATCAGCAGGTGTATGAGCTACCGGTGCTCATCTCTCACCAGGAGGCACAGATCAGTGACAGCAGGTGTATGAGCTACCATTGCTCATCTCTCGCCAGGAAGCGCAGATCAGTGACAGCAGGTGTATGAGCTACCGGTGCTCATCTCTCACCAGGAGGCACAGATCAGTGACAGCAGGTGTATGAGCTACCGGTGCTCATCTCTCACCAGGAGGCACAGATCAGCAGCAGCAGGTGTATGGGATTACATTCCAACACTGTTTATCTGAGCGTCACTTTAGTGGGATAGTTCTTAACGCTAAGTAAGGCCCTCGCTCTATATGCATGGGTCGTTCTCCCACAAGAACACATACCAATGCACAACCAGACAAGTATATATCGAACGCTACCGTGGGCAGCAGGAGCCCTTTGCTTTGTGTGCAAAAAGAAGATTTATGGTTAGAACTTACCCTTGTTAAATCTTTCTGCGAGGCACACTGGATTCCACAGGGAATAACATCGGGGTGTAGAGTAGGATCTTGATCCGGAGGCAACAACAGCTAAAGCTTAGACCTTCTTCCCAGGATGCATAACGCCACCTCCTCTATAACCCCACCTCTGTGCACAGGAGCTCAGTTTGTTAACCAGTCCAATGCAGTAGCAGGTAAGAGAGACGATAACAGTTAGTAGCCACAGACACCACATTCTCACGACAGGAGAAGGTATCAGTGGCTAAGCCTTACCTATCCAAAGAAGCCAAGTGCGTCAGGGTGGCCGCCCTGTGGAATCCATTGTACCTCGCAGAAAGACATTTAACAAGGGTAAATTCTTACTAGAAATCTCCTTTTCTGCAGCAGGATACACTGTATTCCACAGGGAATAACATCGGGGATGTCCTAAAGCAGTAGAATAGAAATAACCAATTTTTTGCGCAATAAACACTCTGAGTGCAGCCCAGTTTTATACAAAGGGATTTCACCAAAACCCAAAGAAACAAGTGCAAAGATACAGACTGAATAAAACCAGTGGCGCAGACAGAAGGAACATGCAAATAATATCAACGATCACAACCTGATTGGCTCATTTGTGGATGCCAATGTTGTTTTGTTAATGAATGTATCCATTCTCGATATTGACCTCAAAAAGAAAATAATTGATAGTGCAAATATCTCACAGTGTTGCACTAATGATATTTCTCCCGAGGTATTGACCTAAAGGAATACGGGAAAGAAGTACGATCTTGGCTGTACTGTGGAATTCTATTATATGCGATGACAAAGTCCCTTCATGTGAGTGGGACTAAATAAAAAATTGGGATTCCTTTGGTTATTAAACGGTGTTGCACTATCAATTATTTTCTTTTTGAGGTCAATATCGAGAATGGATACATTCATTAACAAAACAACATTGGCATCCACAAATGAGCCAATCAGGTTGTGATCGTTGATATTATTTGCATGTTCCTTCTGTCTGCGCCACTGGTTTTATTCAGTCTGTATCTTTGCACTTGTTTCTTTGGGTTTTGGTGAAATCCCTTTGTATAAAACTGGGCTGCACTCAGAGTGTTTATTGCGCAAAAAATTGGTTATTTCTATTCTACTGCTTTAGGACATCCCCGATGTTATTTCCTGTGGAATACAGTGTATCCTGCTGCAGAAAAGGAGATTTCTAGTAAGAATTTACCCTTGTTAAATGTCTTTCTGCGAGGTACAATGGATTCCACAGGGCGGCCACCCTGACGCACTTGGCTTCTTTGGATAGGTAAGGCTTAGCCACTGATACCTTCTCTTCACAACCTGATTGGCTCATTTGTGGATGCCAATGTTGTTTTGTTAATGAATGTATCCATTCTCGATATTGACCTCAAAAAGAAAATAATTGATAGTGCAACACCGTTTAATAACAAAAGGAATCCCAATTTTTTATTTAGTCCCACTCACATGAAGGGACTTTGTCATCGCATATAATAGAATTCCACAGTACAGCCAAGATCGTACTTCTTTCCCGTATTCCTTTAGGTCAATACCTCGGGAGAAATATCATTAGTGCAACACTGTGAGATATTTGCACTATCAATTATTTTCTTTTTGAGGTCAATATCGAGAATGGATACATTCATTAACAAAACAACATTGGCATCCACAAATGAGCCAATCAGGTTGTGATCGTTGATATTATTTGCATGTTCCTTCTGTCTGCGCCACTGGTTTGATGTCCTAAAGCAGTTCCTCATGAGAGGGGATGCACTGCAGCGGGCACAAGAACTCTGCGTCCAAAGGAAGCATCCTGGGAGGCGGACGTATCGAATGCATAGAACCTTATGAACATGTTCACTGAGGACCACGTAGCTGCCTTACACAATTGTTCCAGGGTCGCACCATGGCAGGCTGCCCAAGAGGGTCCAACAGACCGAGTAGAATGAGCTCTGATAGTAGCAGGAGCTGAAAGGCCAGGCTGTACGTAAGCTTGTGCAATCACCATTCTAATCCATCTGGCCAGGGTCTGCTCATTTGCAGGCCATCCACGTTTGTGAAAACAAAACAGTACAAAGAGAGACTTCCGAATGGAGGCAGTTCTCTTCACATAGATACGGAGAGCCACATCCAAAGACCGCTTTTTGATCAGGAGGGTTAAGGAACGGAATAACAATCTCTGGGTTAAGGTGGAATGAAGACACCACCTTAGGAAGATAACCAGGGCGCGTTGAAGAACTGCCCGGTCATGGTGAAAAATCAGAAAGGGAGAACTACAGGATAAGGCACCCAAGTCTGAAACCCGTCTAGCCAAAACAATAGCTAGCAAAAACAAGACCTTAAGTGTAAGCCACTTGAGGTCCACAGTCTCAAGATGTTCAAACGGAGCCTCTTGTAGGGCATTCAGCACAACCGACAAATCCCAAGGAGACACAGGAGGCACGTAGGGAGGTTGAATACGTAGAACACCCTGAGTGAATGTGTGAAGATTAGGAAGAGTCGCAATTTTTCTCTGAAACCACAACGATAAGGCAGAAACATGTACCTTGAGGGAGGCCAAACGAAGGCCTGAGTCAAGGCCTCGTTGCAGAAAGGCCAAAAGATTGGCAGTACTGAACTTGAACGCATCGCAATTCCTATCGGCATACCAGGTGAAATAGGAATTCCAGACCCTATGATAAATCCGAGCAGAAGCCGGTTTACGGGCCTTCAACAACGTTTGAATAACTGCCTCAGAAAAACCTTTGGCCCTCAGGACGGAAGCTTCAAGAGCCACACCGTCAAAGCCAGTTGGGCCAAGTCCTGGTAGACACAGGGGCCCTGAACGAGGTCTGGGCATTGTGGAAGTAGAAGAGGACGCTCTAACGAGAGACCCTGGAGGTCTGAAAACCAATGCTGTCTGGGCCATGCAGGAGCGATCAGAAGTAGGATTCCTTCTTCTTGCTTGAACTCCCTTATTACCCTGAGTGACACCGGAGGGAACACGTACGACAGCCGAAAGTTCCATGGAATTGCCAGGTCGTCCACGAACGCTGCTTGAGGATCCCTTGTCCTTGCTCCAAAGACCGGAACCTTGTTGTTGTGTCGAGACACCATCAGATCTACATCTGTTAGGCCCCACTGGTCCACTAGGAGTTGAAATACTTCTGGATGAAGGCTCCACTCTCCGGCGTGTACGTCCTGACGACTGAGGAAGTCCGCTTCCCAGTTGAGGACTCCTGGAATGAACACTGCCGATATGGCTGGCAGATGGCGTTCCGCCCATTGAAGAATCTTTGACACTTCCATCATTGCCATGCGGCTTCCAGTGCCGCCTTGATGATTTATGTACGCCACCATGGTGTCGTTGTCTGACTGTACCTGAAAAGGCCTGTTCTGTACCAGAGGCAGGGCGAGTGTCAGCGCATTGAACACCGCACGCAGTTCCAGAATATTTATCGAGAGGCGAGACTCCTCCCTGGTCCAATGACCCTGGGGGGAGTGCTGCTCCAACACAGCTCCCCAACCCCTCAGACTGCGTCCATCGTCAGAAGGACCCAGTTGGAGATCCAGAAGGGACGGCCCCTGCTCAACTGCTGGTCCTGGACCCACCAGGTCAGTGACAGACGGACCTCCGGAGACAAAGAGATCATTTGAGACCTGATCGGGTGAGGCAGGCTCTCCCACTTGGCAAGAACCAGTTTCTGTAGAGGGAGAGAATGAAATTGAGCATACTCTACCATGTTGAAAGCTGAAACCATGAGGCCCAGTACTTGCATCGCCAAGTGTACCGACACTCGTGGGACAAAAACAACCGCTGGTTGTGAGTGTCCAACACTGCTCCCAGGTGCAATATGCCCTGAGCAGGGACCAGGGATGATTTCTTCCAGTTGATGAGCCACCCGTGGGCTTGCAGAAACTGGACCGTCAGTTCCAGATGACGTAGGAGAACTTCTGGCGAGTTGGCCAGGATCAGCAAGTCGTCCAGATATGGCAGGATCCTGATACCCTGACAGCGTAGTATAGCCGTCATCACCGCCATGACTTTGGTGAAGATTCGCGAAGCTGTCACCAGTCCAAAGGGCAAGGTCCCGGAATTGATAATGGAGGTTGCCAATAGCAAACCGCAGGTATTGCTGGTACGACATGGCAATAGGAATATGTAGGTAAGCATCTTGTATATCCAGGGATACCATATAATCCCCTTGCTCCAAAGCCATAACAATAGAGCGGAGAGTCTCCATACGGAATTTGGATACCCGCACCAATTTGTTCAAAGATTTAAGGTTGAGAATGGGCCGCGAGGACCCATTCGGTTTCGGGACTAGGAACAGCGTGGAATAGGACCCCCTGCCCCTCTGAGACAGGGGCACCGGTACTACCACTCCTGTGTCCAGGAGGGATCGTACCACCACTTGCAGAGCGTTTGCCTTTGTCAGATCTGAAGGGATGTCTGTTGAGGGGGACGTTTCTTGAAGGAGATGGCGTACCCTTGAGTGACGACTTCCCGTACCCAGGCATCCAAAGTGGTCTTTACCCAAGCCTGAGCAAACCCTAGAAGTAGGCCTCCCACTCTGGGGTCCCCCAGAGGGAGGCCCGCCCCGTCATGCAGCTGGTTTCTCAGATTTGGAAGCGGGCTGATGGCTGGCCCAGGCTCGTTTAGGCTTGTGCTTACCGGGATTGGAAGTACGAGACTGTTTCGGGTACGCCTGACCCTTCACTTTCCCTGGAGGCCTGTAGGGAGGAAAGGAAGTACTTTTAGCCTTTGACGTTGAAGGAGCAGTACTAGGTACACATGCAGTCTTAGCAGAGGCCAGGTCAGCAACAATTTTGTTGAGATCTTCCCTAAACAAAATGTTTCCCTTAAACGGGAGAACCTCCAGAGTTTTCTTAGAGTCCATGTCCACAGACCAGGACCGTAACCCGAGAATCTGACGAGCCAGAATGGACGTAGTAGCCGCTTTGGCCACCAGGACACCAGCATCGGAGGCCGCCTCCTGAATGTACTGAGAAGCCGTAACAATATAGGAGAGGCATTGTTTCGCATTGTCAGGAAAGTTGGACGGTAGTTCCTCCTCCACCTCCTGAACCCAGGCCGAAATAGTGGGTCTATGCACTGCTCCTGCCAGAGTGTAAATAGACTTCAGGCAGCCCTCAACACGTTTATCCATCGGTTCCTTAAGAGAAGTGACAGTAGTGACCGGCAGAGCAGAGGATATCACCATCTGTGCGACATGTGAGTCCACTGGAGGCGATGTTTCCCAATTTTTAGTCAGCTCTGCAGCAGAGAGAGGGTAGCGAGCAAGCATCTTCTTATGAGGTGTAAACTTTTTCCCTGGACTTTCCCAGAATTCCTGACGTATGTCCACTAGGTTACCACAATGAGGTAAAACCAGTCTGGTCACCTTCTGACGCTTGAACCTATCAGGTTTCTTAGAAGCATCCTGAGGATCGGTATCATCAGTGATCTGAAGAATCAGCCTGATGACCTCCAGGAGATCAGGCACATCCACTTGAGAAACCGATTCCCCATCAGAAACATCTGTATCAGTGTCTGAGGGATCAGTATATGCGCTGTCTTCATCAGAAGATGTATCTGGCGCTGGAGTGGATTGAGAGGAAACAAGGGCCCGCTTAGAGGGCCCCTTGGGCTTAGGCGGGCGAGGGTCAGTTTTGTTTTGCCATAGTCTGCCGAAATTGCTGTAACTGAGAGGACAGAGCACCTGCCCATGGTGGGTTAACGGTAGGGACAAAATGTGGCTGCAGAGACACAGGTGGTCCCATAGGGGGCGTGCTATTAGCCACCAGAAAGTAGCCCAGGGTGGGTCCTGATGGGCCTCCGTTGCTACAATCTGACTGTGGGGCAAGGAACCCCACAGCACTGGACCCTTCGGCTGCAATATTATCCTCTGATGGGTCAGCACCGCGCACTGCGGGATCGGTCCCCGAACCGTCACCCTGCGTAGCCGACATGACGTGGAGGCTATACCCAGAGCAACACAGTACAAGAAATGCAGAAAGAAATACCCCACAGTATTCCCTGTGCAATGTAGAACACAAACAGAGGATCCAAAGGGTATGCAGTGACTGGAACACGCCGCAGCCGTGCCAATCAGCGGGACGGTAACCCGTGGGAGCACCCGCCGGAGGTAAGGCTCCGGAGCCCACTGATGCGCTTAAAAACCCTGACGCACCTAGCCCCCCCAGGGTATAGAATATAGGGATAGCAGTAGGAGTGGGATACACGGAATAGATATATCACACAGCAGCTATATGCACACACACGCAGTCACATGCACAATGCAGAAATAATGACAAGCAATAAACTGCACTGGACTAGCAATACTAAGTAATAACCAGTAAAGCTATAGATGTCTAGAGATATAACAATGCACAGTAAAGACTGGATGTATATCACAGGGGAACTTGTACAAAATAACCCTGACCCAATGCACTATTTCTTAACTAACACTGCCAAAATGCATGTAGAATACTTAAGTGTAAATGCACAGCGCTGAAGAATAGGCGGCTTTACAGAGGAGGATTTGCCCATGCAGTCCCAGAACAGCTTCAGCATGTATTTATGGCGCCAAGCTGCAGCAGGGAGTGAGGAAGAGAGAGTGTATGCAGCTTCAGGGCGGGAACACTTATGTAAAATGGCGCCCGGAGCAGGGGGAGGTGCTACAGGCCAGAGCACATTCCCCTTGCTGGGCTTACAACACCAGGTACTGTGGGCCGCATAAAACGGGTTACTACCCGACCTGTGCCCTGCTCTGGTGGTCTAGTGGGGTCCCTGTGTGACAAACCAGGTAAGTATCGGGTTTGGACGGATATAATGATTGGTGGAGTTACCTTTTTATTCCTGCCGCCTGGACCTTTAGCAGTATAAAACTTTGCTGAGAGGTGTGTTGGACAACTCCTAAGAAATAACCGTTGCCTTTAGTTGCTTAGAATTAATTTAAATTTATTGATATAGCAATGGTGCTTAAGAAATTCCTGGTAAGTTAAATAAGTATTAATTCAATAAACCATCACAATACGGTTTCATTGTCAACAGAATAATTAATTTTACAGTTAGTAACCGTGTTTATTACACTACTCCGTGCTGTCAATTCCGCCTGTAAACAAATGGATACCAACTTTCTCTAATAACATGCCAGTTATAAGTGAATACAAGCATAAAATATTTGGTAAAACTCTAACAGACCAGTATTGCTGGTTTAACGTACATGCTACTACTTTGTAATATTAGTACATAAATCACGTCCCCGGTACTCCCCAAGTATGACTTCACAATGCAGTTCAATTGGGTACTACTTTTATCATGTTAATTGAACTTGTCCTTAACGATGGACGAATACAGTTACCACTTTAATATGGGTGATGTCCCTCAGTGGATCTATCACAATTAATTCCCGTCCGAGCTATAGTCTCTTGTTCAGAATTTACTGTTGAGATCTGTAAAACGCCCTGTGAGTGTCTTAATGAAGGTATGTATTAGTCACTCCATTACCAAGTCACTGGTATTCCTCTCTCACTGGGTGGACATGCACATCTATGTAACTTGACGGATTCAGTTCACTCTCCTGACTTTTGGACGTATTACACTGACTCCCTCTCTTTGTTGTTAGCATAGTAGGGTAGCAGAGACTTGATTCCTGACGGAAATGTGATAGCTCTTAACTGCAATACAATCTCCTCTCCTATCGATGCTTACTAGTTGTGTTGATTGCTGCCTCCGGACTTCTAGATGAACGTGTTGAATCAATGCTGAATTACACTGCAGTGTGTTTTTTACTACTTTTCAGTCTGTTTAATAAGTGCACTTATTGCTATTTGCAGGTAGCTTGACTCTCTGTGTGCTGTGCCTGCGTGGAGTTGTAGGATTAATAAAGTTAAGGTACCTTTCCTATACTCTCAGCTGTGGCTGACTCTTTGTTTCTTTTTATTATAGATGGCTCAGCATCCCTGGCCGTCACTCACCAACAGGCCGCTCCTCTCCTCTCCCTCCGGATCTCTGCGTCACTGCCAGCCGCCTCAGCTCAGCTCCTCACCACCGGCGCTGGAGGCTTGCGTCCCGGGTCCCGCCGGCGTGGATTTTCCGCTCACTGCTGCCGAGGGAGAGCTCACATCGCTACTGCTGCTGGGTGCCAAACACCGGGTGAGAGTCGCTGATCGCGAAGGGAGACCAAACCCTGTCCTCCAGCTCCGTAGTCTTACAGCGCTTCCCCCTGCTTCGTTAGCTCAGACCCTCTCTCATCCGTTGCTCAACTGCCAACTGACCAGTCCTCACTCCCCTTCACCTCCTTTCCCCGAGTCCCTGTATCCTTCCGCCGGGACCCAACAGTTTTATTCTCATGCAGGGCCAGTCTCTCTCTATATCCCCCATGTGCGGGTCCCCCCAGACTATTGTTCATGCAGCACAGATTTTTAGATACAATAAATTCAATACAATAAATTTAGATACAATGGGGTATATTTACTAAGCTCCCGATTTTGACCGAGATGCCGTTTTTTCTTCAAAGTGTCATCTCGGTCATTTACTAAACACTAATCACGGCAGTGATGAGGGCATTCGTAATTTTTTGCAAGTTCAGGTAAAAAATTACGAATGAATACACCATCGGTCAAAACGCGGCTGTTTAAGTATGAATCTCGGTCATTTACTAAGAAGTGCAAAGCCAAAAAAGAACAAACACTGCCGTGAAAAATTACAACTCGTAAAAAAGTGCTAAAAAAAAACAGACCTTTTTTTTTTATTCGTGATTGGATAGGCATGCAGGGATCCATGAGATCCGTGCATGTATATCAGTGGGAAGGGGTGGGAAAGTGCTTATTTTTTCAAAAAAAATTGCGTGGGGTCCCCCCTCCTAAGCATAACCAGCCTCGGGCTCTTTGAGCCGATCCTGGTTGCAGAAATATGGGGAAAAAAATGACAGGGGTTCCCCCATATTTAAGCAACCAGCATCGGGCTCTGCGCCTGGTCCTGGTCCCAAAAATACGGGGGACAAAAAGAGTAGGGGTCCCCCGTATTTTTAAAACCAGCACCGGGCTCCACTAGCTGGACAGATAATGCCACAGCCGGGGGTCACTTTTATATAGTGCCCTGCGGCCGTGGCATCAAAAATCCAACTAGTCACCCCTGGCCGGGGTACCCTGGGGGAGTGGGGACCCCTTCAATCAAGGGGTCCCCCCCCCCCAGCCACCCAAGGGCCAGGGGTGAAGCCCGAGGCTGTCCCCCCCCCATCCAATGGGCTGCGGATGGGAGGGCTGATAGCCTTTGTTGTAAAATAAAAGATATTGTTTTTAGTAGCAGTACTACAAGTCCCAGCAAGCCTCCCCCGCATGCTGGTACTTGGAGAACCACAAGTACCAGCATGCGGCGGAAAAACGGGCCCGCTGGTACCTGTAGTACTACCACTAAAAAAATACCCAAAAAAACACAAGACACACACACCGTGAAAGTATAATTTTATTACATACATACACACATACATACATACTTACCTTATGTTCTCACGCAGGTCGGTCCTCTTCTCCAGTAGAATCCAAGGGGTACCTGTTGAAAAAATTATACTCACGAGATCCAGGGGTCCAGGCTCCTCGGGAAATCCAGGGATAATCCACGTACTTGAATAAAACAAAAAAAAACGGTTGCCCGACCACGAACTGAAAGGTGACCCATGTTTGCACATGGGTCACCTTCCCACGAATGCCAGAAACCCACTTTGCCTTCTGGCTAAGTGGGTTTCTTCAGCCAATCAGGGAGTGCCACGTTGTAGCACTCTCCTGATCAGCTGTGTGCTCCTGTCTTCACTGACAGGCGGCACACGGCAGTGTTACAATGTAGCGCCTATGCGCTACATTGTAACCAATGATGGGAACTTTCTGCCCTGCGGTTGACCTAAAGTGACGTCACCGCTGAGCAGAAAGTTCCCATCATTGGTTACAATGTAGCGCATAGGCGCTACATTGTAACACTGCCGCGTGCTGCCTGTCAGTGAGGACAGGACCACACAGCTGATCAGGAGGGTGCCACAACGTGGCACTCCCTGATTGGCTGAAGAAACCCACTTAGCCAGCAGGCAAAGTGGGTTTCTGGCATTCGTGGGAAGGTGACCCATGTGCAAACATGGGTCACCTTTCAGTTCGTGGTCGGGCAACCGTTTTTTTGTTTTATTCAAGTACGTGGATTATCCCTGGATTTGCCGAGGAGCCTGGACCCCTGGATCTCGTGAGTAGAATTTCTTCAACAGGTACCCCTTGGATTCTACTGGAGAAGAGGACCGACCTGCGTGAGAACATAAGGTAAGTATGTATGTATGTGTGTATGTATGTAATAAAATTATACTTTCACGGTGTGTGTGTCTTGTGTTTTTTTGGGTATTTTTTTAGTGGTAGTACTACAGGTACCAGCGGGCCCGTTTTTCCGCCGCATGCTGGTACTTGTGGTTCTCCAAGTACCAGCATGCGGGGGAGGCTTGCTGGGACTTGTAGTACTGCTACTAAAAACAATATCTTTTATTTTACAACAAAGGCTATCAGCCCTCCCATCCGCAGCCCATTGGATGGGGGGGGACAGCCTCGGGCTTCACCCCTGGCCCTTGGGTGGCTGGGGGGGGGGGACCCCTTGATTGAAGGGGTCCCCACTCCCCCATGGTACCCCGGCCAGGGGTGACTAGTTGGATTTTTGATGCCACGGCCGCAGGGCACTATATAAAAGTGACCCCCGGCTGTGGCATTATCTGTCCAGCTAGTGGAGCCCGGTGCTGGTTTTAAAAATACGGGGGACCCCTACTCTTTTTTCCCCCCGTATTTTTGGGACCAGGACCAGGCGCAGAGCCCGATGCTGGTTGCTTAAATATGGGGGAACCCCTGTCATTTTTTTCCCATATTTCTGCAACCAGGATCGGCTCAAAGAGCCCGAGGCTGGTTATGCTTAGGAGGGGGGACCCCACGCATTTTTTGGGGGGATTTTACATTGTTTAATTAAAAATAAAAAATAAAAAGAACCCCAGCACGGATCACACAGATCCGGCCGAGATTGATTGTAAAAAAAAACGGCAGTGTTTTGCTAATCACTGCCGTAAAATTAGGAAAAAAAAAACGAATGACATCGACATCGGAAGAAAAGAAAAACACGAATACGACAGCTTAGTAAATCCATCGTAATAAATTCAAAAAGTTGCAGTTTTACACTCTCGATGTCATTCGTGATTGAACTTTGACCTATTTTCGGAAATTACGAATGTTAGTAAATATACCCCAATAAATTCACTGCCCAGTGGGTGACAACAATACCACTATATTTACTACCGTGGTGCACAATTATCATCTTCACAGAAGTGGGGCACCACACCTGTACTAACACAGTGTCCACGGCAGCGCGCGTGGCCCGCCTTCTACGGACCGCACTGTATAGCGGTTTGCGGCGGGTCCCTCCTGGGGGACCTTCTTACCTCCTCCCTGTATGTGGCCACGCGATCCTAGAGAGCTGCGGCGAAGTGTGTGTGTGTGCCTGACAGAAACCGGAGCCCCCGCAGCAAGTACCCGGCAACCAGGGCGCGGGAGTATGCGGCGCCGCAGCCAGCAATGTCAAACTGACATCCTACACTGGCTGCTATCCTTGAAGTGTTCTTTCTTCAAAGACAACGCTCTTTTCAAGGCTGCCAGGAGGAGCCCTGCTGTTGCGATGCCTGCTATTGTAGACACCAACTACAAACTGAGCTCCCTGTACACGGAGGCGGGGTTATAGAGGAGGCGGCACTATGCATCCTGGGAAACTGTTGGTGCCTCCGGATCAAGATCCTACTCCACACCCCGATGTTATTCCCTGTGGAATACAGTGTACCCTGCTGCAGAAATATGAATTTCTGCACAGTGCTCCTGCGCCAAAGACGCCTATGCATATGTCTGTATGCACATCTGGCCGCACCTCACGCCAATGGTGAAGGGGAGGGGGGGAGTAGTCATATAATAGTGGCATCATCAGGATTCTCTCGTGTGGGCGCTCGGCTCCTGATGCATAGACCCACCCTGCCAATTATAATGATCAGTGCGGACTAATGCAGGATTAAAAGGTCGTCACTGACATGTACAGTATATTCTGATATTCAGTGTTTTAGTACCTGATTTGGATTATTTTAATTTATTGGGCTTTGAGACAATGATCTGCAAAATGGGTTTTCGCTAAATATGCCCTGCGGCCTTAAGCTGGGTACAAATACTATACAGATGGGTGTAGTACTGGTGACCGGAGGTCACCTGACCGCCGGTCACTTTACCGACGCCGGGATCCCGGCAGCATACCGACGCCGGGATCCCGGCGGGGAGGGGCGAGTGCAGCAAGCCCCTTGCGGGCTCGCTGCGCTCGCCACGCTGCAGGCTCGGTGGCGACCTGCGGTCGCCACGGGTTCTATTCCCACTCTATGGGTGTCGTGGACACCCATGAGTGGAAATAGTCCCTGTTGGTCGGCATGCCGACCATCAGGATAGTGAGCCGTCGGGCTCATGGAGGAGGTCATGTGACTGTCGGTCAGCTGACCGGCGGTCACATCAATACCACCCATACAGATATATCATTCATTGCGGCAATAGATGATACATCTGTAGTAAATCGGAGAACGTGTACTCCCGATATGTCTATGAATGACGCCATTTACAAGCATATCAGATCGAGCCCTGCAGAACAGTTGATATATCTTTCAGATATATCGGCATGTCTGGCTGTGCTTGTGGACGAGTTGTCGGCCGTCCCATATACCGGCTGTAGGAACCGCCAACACTTACGTCACAGTCGGCATAATGAGTTCCCGGTGCTGCCCCATCTACTTCCTGTATACAGCAAATGCAGCGCACCTACCTTACAATCTTTATGGGTTGCGCATCACATGATCATTGACGTTACTCAGAGCAACTCTGTGTGTTTTTAAGGATTGAGACCCACTTTTTCTTTTTTTAGATTCAACTGCAATACTAGTGATATATAAAGTACACATAAAATCACCACTTACTTTCCAAAGACAGGCTCCAAGGTGCAGGGGATGTAGTTCTCCCGATCATTGAGCGACTTTTTCCCAACGGATATCTTCACATAGGGGTCACACTGGAAACGTTACTACATAGTGTTAGCAGAACTCGATGGGTTCCATCTGATATTCCTATCACATGTTTTCATCCAGCCTACTTTATCAACTCAAAACATTGTTAGGAAACATCGTGGAGAAATAATCTGAGATCCGTGTCTCCAGCGCAGGGGCGTATCTACTCATTGGCCAGGATGGCACTCGCTAGGGGCGCCAGCCGAGCAGGGAGCGCCGCCTGACGATGCCACCCTCGGCCAATGGGTGGAATCCCTTAATCCGTAGTGTCTGGCAATACCTGCTGTGCCGAGCTGCCTGTGCATTGCCTGGGATGGAGGGCGGAGGATCGCTCAGCAGGCAAGAGCAGGCGCCGGTGTTCGGCACCGCAATGCACTACAGGGAAGAAACTGAAAATAAACTACAACTCCCAGCATCCCTTGCTGTCGGGAGCTCCCGGTGGTAAGGGCTGATGGGAGCTGTAGTTTATTTTCAGTTTCTTCATGTAGTTTGTTGCAGTGCCGAACACCGGAGCCAGCTCCTGCCTGCTGAGCGATCCTCCGCCCTCCATCCCAGGCAGCTCGGCACAGCAGGTATTGCCAGACACTATGGCTATCTGCTGGGATGTTGTGGGGGTGGGGACTAGGGCTATGTGCTGTGTGGGGAGGCTATGTATGTGCTTGGAGGGGGATGGGGACTATGGCTATAAATTTGGGGAGGTGAGGGGTTATGTGCAGGGAGGGGGACTATGGCTGTCTATACTGTCAGGGAACTACTGTTATGTGATGAAAGGGGGGTGGGAACTACTGTATGACTGTATAACAAATCAAGATGAAAGTGTCCCGTGCGCAAAAGCTGCTAGTAATGTTTAAACTCCTGTGAGGTTTCCTCCAACCCCTCACCAAAAAGTGCACAAATATACGTATAAAACGGAGAATAAACTTAACCAGCGCTTGTGTTTAGATGATCAAGGTCTGACGTATTCCTTATCTATTCGTCCTCATAGTAGATCATGTGAATAAAAAAGATGTATATAGCATAACACCCTTTTATTATACACAACATAAACAAGTATACAATTGTAGTGAATAGCACAAATCCTGGAGTGTAAATAGGTGCAGTGGGTAATTACCAGATGTTCCAGAACTGTGATTAAACAGTTCTAAATGGGCATAGAGATTTAACTGCAGGGATTCCGGATTTCCCCCAGTATTCGGTCCAATGATGTTGTAACCGCGTCTCCACTCCACTGCAGACCTGTAAACGCCTCCCTGGATCTCACCAACGCGTTTCCACCCCGGGCTGGGGTCTTTTTCAAGGTGCAAGTAGTGCAATGTCACTCTCCTTCTAACTCCGGATATTTAACAAAACGATCCACCAATCATTGTCCAGCAGGTCCAGCTGGACCCTATACATTAATCACCTAAAGTTCCGTGGTCCTCTGCTGGACCTGTGCGTCACTTCCCTTGTTGTCCTGGTAACCCATCTGTGTATATGACTTCCGCGTCTAGCCGCGTCAAATCTCTGTGGCCGTCAATATATATCCATACCGGATATCGGAATTATATGTATTGTAAAACGTTGTCTCAATCCTATAGATAAATCTGAGCCCGGTATGGATATATATTGACGGGCACAGAGATTTGTATTACTATGGCAACCAGGAGGTTTGGCTGACGCATGAGAGCGGGGTGACGTGTACCGCTACGAGACAGACTTCCGGACCGGAAGCACGGGTTTCTATGGTAACAGGGACGCGGCTAGACGCAGAAGTCATACAGACAGACGGGTTACCAGGACAACAAGGGAAGTGACGCACAGGTCCAGCAGAGGACCACGGAACTTTAGGTGATTAATGTATAGGGTCCAGCTGGACCTGCTGGACAATGATTGGTGGATCGTTTTGTTAAATATCCGGAGTTAGAAGGAGAGTGACATTGCACTACTTGCACCTTGAAAAAGACCCCAGCCCGGGGTGGAAACGCGTTGGTGAGATCCAGGGAGGCGTTTACAGGTCTGCAGTGGAGTGGAGACGCGGTTACAACATCATTGGACCGAATACTGGGGGAAATCCGGAATCCCTGCAGTTAAATCTCTATGCCCATTTAGAACTGTTTAATCACAGTTCTGGAACATCTGGTAATTACCCACTGCACCTATTTACACTCCAGGATTTGTGCTATTCACTACAATTGTATACTTGTTTATGTTGTGTATAATAAAAGGGTGTTATGCTATATACATCTTTTTTATTCACATGATCTACTATGAGGACGAATAGATAAGGAATACGTCAGACCTTGATCATCTAAACACAAGCGCTGGTTAAGTTTATTCTCCGTTTTATACGTATACTGTATGACTGTGTTGGGAGAGGTGGAGACTACGGCTGTGTGCTGGGGGTACTACGACTATTGCTTGGGGAGGTGGGGGCTATGGCTATTTACTGGGAAGGGACTATGGCTATGTGCTGGGAGGGAGATGGGGACTATGACTATATGACTGTGGGGGCTTATCTGACACCGAGGGGGCAAATGTGTATCTGGCAACGTGGGGGCATATCTGGCACTGTGGGGGCATATGTGTATTTGGCACTGTGGGGGCATATCTAGCACTGTGGGGGCATATCTGGCACTGTGGGGTTATATGTGTATCTGGCACTGTGGGGGCATATCTAGCACCGTGGGGGCATATCTGGCACTGTGGGGGCATGTGTGTATCTGGCACTGTAGGCCACATGTGTATCTGGCACTGCACTATTGGGGTCATATGTGTATCACGCCCCCATTTTTATTGGCCACGCCTCATGTGGCCACACCCATTTTTTGGCAAACGGTACCACTAACATTTTTTTTCTACTTCACCACTGGGTAGTACGCTGCACTGCACTTCTTTGCACTACTATTTGATTATACTACCTGGCCTTGGGTGGCATTGCCTCCTCAGCCAGGCCAGGCACTGCTGATGTCTCCTCAGTGTTATAAGAATGACTGTGTGGGCATAATGTGTAAAGGGGACTGCTAATGTGTGGGCATAATGTGTATATGGGTTACTACTGTATAGCGTAATTTGAATTGGGGGAACTATTGTATGGTCATGCCCCTCTCCCACAAGATCATGTAATTTTTTTGCACATGAACCTTCCCTATTTCAAATATGGGGGGGGGGGGGCGCCAGTCCCTTACTTTGCCAGGGGCGCCCGGACCCCTAGATACACCCCTACTCCAGCGCTGCCTTCCAGGGAAACCGTGTTTTATTATTAGGTAGTAACAATATCCTGGCTCCAGCTGGGCCGACTTCATCACCAGTTCTCTATTGCTCTCTAGAAAATGATTGGTTGCTATGGCCAACACCACCACTTCTCTGTAAATATACCCTCATGGATAAAGCGAATGGTGGTAGATGAGAGACGTGGAAATGTCTTGCAATAAGCACACTGCAGGCTGTGCACTGTAGTCTGCCCCACCAGTATGGTAAATGAGCATCCTAGCAGCATATGGGTTCCTAAAGCCACACATGCTTGGTGATAGGCTGGTATACATACATGAACCTCAACAATCTGTCCATCCGCTCCAGACATGAAATGCATTGGTGAAACGCGTGTCAGAGGTACAGACCACTTGCCCATAGCTTACCTTGCCATTAGCATCCTTAGGCTGCAACCCGACCGCCCGCACTATGTAGACCCTCACCAGACATTCCTGTAGCCCTTTTGCTAGGAGCTGGCGGAACTGGCGAGGTGGCACCGGGACTGAAGGGTCGTCCGGAAGGGAATATATTTTAAATGATCCCTAGAGGTTAGAAAGAAGACAATGAAATACATTGCTATAAATACAATCACACGATTACATGAGATGATCCGTCCTTATCTGCTGAGTATAAAGTATCATTTTCAGCAGATGAAGACAAACTTTAATGAAGGAGGTTACATTAGTGCTCCCAACGTCATCAGTACTCCATAGCAACAAAATACAGCGCTGTGACTGTATCGCACGTGGGGCGATCGGCACAAGACATAACAGTGCTGGAACAGAGTGTAAGGAGGTGTGTGGTCTATCTCAGCTTCTCCACTAAGACGTAGGACCACAGACCTAGTGGGGCGGTGTGAGGAGTTTGGGGGCCACCAGATATTTGGGATCCGGTCTCTAGGTCAACAGTAACTAGGTAGACCACTATCGGCCAACAGTAACTAAGTCGATAGGGTCTCTAGGTTGGACAGGTCAAAAGGTCGACATGAATTTTTCTAAAATGTTTTCTTTTTTTGGATATTTTCATACGTAACAATCCATGTGGTCTACGATTGGGAATAGTAACCTGTGCCGAGCGCAGCGGTAGCAGAGTGAGGCACCTTGCCCGAAGCATGGCGAGTGAAGCGAGCCATGCGACGGGACACGGTGCACTAATTGGGGTTCCCAGTCACTGTACAGAGAAAACACCAAGAAAACATTAAAAACTCATGTCGACCTTTTGCCCTGTCGACCTAGTTACTGTCGACCAATAGTGGTCGACCTAGAGACTTTCGACCCTATGAACCACACCCAGATAATTATAGCGGTTGTGCTGCTTCCTGGGGTAAGCGAGACACTGTACCACTGTGAGCGGAGGCCGCAATCCTTTATTTCCTTAACCTCTCCGGCTGCCGGTGTGGGGTTACTGCTCCAGTTAGTGAGTGTTGAGGGGGCGAGCAGGGGATAATATTTGGCTTGTGCCCCTGTGGTAGCCACTGCAAACAAATGTTATAGACTACAACAGCTGATAATATGGGTGTAAGACACCCCGGCGTAGGGGGACGCAGGAATGAGAGGATAAATATAGGGCACTGTACAGGTTAATGTTAGTAATTTGCTTTATCCCATTTAACGTGAGAAATGTTGATTCAGGATCAACTTCAAATTCCCCCAGTTCTGACGTATCCGTCTCAGTTTAGACCCAGAGCGATAAGAGTGCGCTCGATGTTTTTCATACATCGATGCAATAACATTGTGTATTTACACCTATGATGAGGGCTCATACAGATCTGAATTCTAATCCCAGCAGATGGATTCACCATTCATTATAAGGAGCTGGGGATATGAGAGAAGACACATCTATCGCTTCTTGTACTAAACGGGGCGCACAAGAAAGGCTCTCGCCGTGCAGCTATGTACGTCTATATACTCCCTGCTGCCATAGCACATCTCTAGTCTCACCGTGCAGCCCTGTACGTCTATATACTGCCCGCTGCCATAGCACGTCTCTAGTCTCACAGTGCAGCACTGGAAATGCGTTGTGTTCTAGGGTTCCAGCTATCTAGTAGCAGATGATTTCCGGGTGGATCCGGGAAAAGAACACACCTGATCCAATAGAGCACCAATTTAACTCATGACAATATGCATTCTTGCTTATTTCCCATGGGTCGGAAAAAATCCCGTCAGAGCTTTGGAGTAAATCTATACAGTAGTCTGGGGTCCATACGCACCGATAAGGACGTGTGCCAAAATTTGTGGTTTTAAAGATTTCAAAGATATTAATAAGTAATTAAAAACTATTTATTTTTTAAAGCAAACTGAGAACACTGCTATGCAAGGATAACTATATTATCCATGTAAACCATCAACCTGAGAGAACCAAAGTAACACACCTTGAATTCTCCAACCACGGAGGGATCTTCTGTCTCATCTTGGGATCTCCCTCTGTACAACTTGAAAGTCCGGCAAAAGTCTGACAACCCCTCATAGTCTTCTATGTTCTCTAACTCTGTGTCCAGGACCTGGAAGATTTATTAAGAAAAGGTTTTCGCTTTATACCTCAATAGTACTGAGAGGTACAGTCTGAAGTACACTGTAGACAGTCCCTCACTGAGAGGTACAGTCTGAGGTACACTAGATAGTCCCTCACCGAGAGGTAGAGTCTGAGGTACACTGTAGACAGTCCCTCACTGAGAGCTAGAGTCTGAGGTACAGTGTAGATAGACCCTCACTGAGAGGTAGAGCCTGAGGTACACTGTAGATAGTCCCTCACTGAGAGGTACTGTACAGTCTGAGGTACACAGTAGATATTCCCTCACTGAGAGGTACAGTCTGAGGTACACTGTAGATAGTCCCTCACTGAGAGGTACAGTCTGAGGTACACTAGATAGTCCCTCACCGAGAGGTAGAGTCTGAGGTACACTGTAGACAGTCCCTCACTGAGAGCTAGAGTCTGAGGTACAGTGTAGATAGACCCTCACTGAGAGGTAGAGCCTGAGGTACACTGTAGATAGTCCCTCACTGAGAGGTACTGTACAGTCTGAGGTACACAGTAGATATTCCCTCACTGAGAGGTACAGTCTGAGGTACACTGTAGACAGTCCCTCACTGAGAGGTACAGTCTGAGGTACACTAGATAGTCCCTCACCGAGAGGTAGAGTCTGAGGTACACTGTAGACAGTTCCTCACTGAGAGCTAGAGTCTGAGGTACAGTGTAGATATACCCTCACTGAGAGGTAGAGCCTGAGGTACACTGTAGATAGTCCCTCACTGAGAGGTACTGTACAGTCTGAGGTACACAGTAGATATTCCCTCACTGAGAGGTACAGTCTGAGGTACACTGTAGATAGTCCCTCACTGAGAGGTACAGTGTGAGGTACACAAAATGGCATAACATCTATAACACAGCCAGCAGAGAGATAATAACGGAGAACAGACAATGCACTAACATTTATTCCAGGGTCTACATGCGTGTAACCTAATTAAAGTTAAACTGAAAGATAAATAAACATTACGCTTTATTATGACTGCAGTGTGAAACTTACATCCAACATAAATGGTTAAGAGGAAGAATGAAATGTACTGTACGGCAATTAGTTATTATATTAGTCTGTAACATTTTAATAATTATGCCATTTCCTTTCCACACATTTTCTATAGAGAGAGTTGTAGCAGAGCCAAATAATTATTATTCTGCAATACTTAATTTACAGCGGAGGAGGCCAAAAGCCTGCGATGCCAACTGAATTGCAGATGTTGTCCAAGGAGTCTATTAAATCGTGTTCTGTCTTTGTGTGGTCAGGAGGACTAAGTTAACAACACCCTAAAGGTTCCCACACTAATTCTGGCGTCTCTACTGCTTAAACGGCACTTCTACTTCCATAAAGCTGGTCACCATTACATGAGGGTTTCGGCTGAACTGAGAGGTATTTCTGAACTCTGGGAACTATATACAGTGAAAACCACATGAAGCTGCTGAAGGGCCGGGGATGGGGAACAGTCCAATTTGGGGGTTCCCGGACATAAGGGGCTGCCTCACTGAAGAGCATCAATGTTCCCATTACAGTGCATCCGGAAAGTATTCACAGCGCTTCACTTTTTCCACATTTTGTTATGTTACACCCTTATTCCAAAATTTAATACATTTTTACCTCAAAATTCTACACACAATATTGACAACGTGAAATAGTTGTTTTGATATTTTTACAAATTTATTAAAAATAAAAAACTAAGAAATCACATATACATAAGTATTCACAGCCTTTGCAATGAAGCTCAAAATTGATTACAGGTACATCCTGTTTCCACAGATCATCATTGAGATGTTCCAATAGCTTAATTGAAGTCCACCTGTGGTATATTCAGTTGATTGGACATGATTTGGAAAGACACACACCTGTCTATATAAGGTCCCACACTTGACAGTGCACGTCTGAGCACAAACCAAGCATGAAGTCAAATGAATTGTCTCGAGGCAAAAATCTGTGGAAGGATACAGAAAAAAAATCTTCTGCTTTGAAGGTCCCAAAAAAACCCTTTTTTCACGTAGTCATTATGGGGTATTGTGTGTAGAATTTTGAGTGAAAAATTAATTTATTCCATTTTGGAATAAGGCTGTAACATAACAAAATGTGGAAAAAATTAGGAGCTGTGAATACTTTCCGGATGCACTGTAGATTTTAAATAGCTCTGATAATGTCAGGAGTGAAAGTCCGGTTTAGCACCAGCTAAGCGCTGTGTACAACGGCCTAAAAATGCTGATCTCTCCCCCCAAACCTCTCAATCTCCCCAGAGATTTCACAATAATATATAGGGAGCTTGGACAGTATTTTTTTTTTACTGGAAAATAAAACATCCTGACTTGTACAAAGCTGGTTTGGCTGTAACAATACAGTATATGGTATAAAACACATGGCGGTATTTAATAAACTCAGACCTGGATCCTTCAGTGTGATGTCACAACAACAATACTACAAAAGCCGATCCCGAAGGGCCCACTTCTGGGGCCTCGCCCACCCTGCTCTGAATAAAAGTATTTTATATTAATACTCTGTATCTTGGCTCACGTTCCCTTATAATATTCACTCTTCTATCCTCAGATGTGTTGATGCTTCAAGTGGTGACTGTTATTTTTCCTCTGGTTCCATCCGCCTAGGAGCCAAGAAAACGTAACTACTTTTCCAGGGAACGGGATGGACCGTGCTGGTGACAGCTCTACACCAGTAGCCATAATGTAATTATCAAGTTGTGTATTCCAACAGCAGAACTGGTTGCCAAAACAAATTATGGCAGGATAGGGCTACTCCAGGTTTTTCTAATTTATTGTGTGATCTCTGGAAGAATCCCGCCGGTAAGAATTCCTCAGGAGATTAATGCAGCGGAGGTCAGAGTGGGGCCATTTACCAAGCAGCGTATAAATACACGGTCGCTGGGTGCAGGCGCTGTCCTGCCGCCGAGGGGCATTAAGGCCGGGATGGCCCTGACTGTGTACAGAGACTGAGCATGTTTACCAAGCAATAAATGAACAATGCAAAAGCAAGAGCCACGATTATACGCTTATGTACTGAAAGCTCAAACAAGCCCACAGTCCTGCATGTATGAAATATCGCTTCCAATAGTCCTTAAATTTCATGGACAAAGATATTCTAATCAATGATTACTAAACGGTCTATGATGTAGATTGTAACACTGTTGTAGAAGCAAGTACATCCCTGAGCTTAAGAATATTCATGAATATATAGGTACTGTTTATACGTAGCTAAACCTGTCAGACGTAAATTCTACTCGTATATATCCTGCTATCTAAGAAATATGGACATTTCACACGTCAGGGTGATACTTGTGGCAAGATGAGTCTGATCGACTCGTTTGCAGTCTCCTAGGTAACACAAACGGATTTGGTTTGCTTCACGTTTGATGATAAATAACGGTGATGCTTTGGGAAGTAGCAAAAACTAAATTTCCCAAGTCAGAAGGAGTGATCTTCTGGGAGTCATTCTAAAGTTCTCTGCGGATTTCATGTTATCACATAATGGGGGTAATTCCGAGTTGATCGCAGCAGGAACTTTGTTAGCAGTTGGGCAAAACCATGTGCACTGCAGGGGAGGCAGATATAACATGTGCAGAGAGAGTTAGATTTGGGTGAGTTATATTGGTTCTGTGCAGGGTAAATACTGGCTGCTTTATTTTTACACTGCAATTTAGATTTCAGTTTGAACACACCCCATCCAAATCTAACTCTCTCTGCGCATGTTATATCTGCCTCCCCTGCAGTGCACATGGTTTTGCCCAACTGCTAAAAAATGTCCTGCTGCGATCAACTCGGAATTACCCCCAATAATCTTTAATATACATGTATGTAGAGAGCAAAATACTTCAATGAGATTACTTGGGGTAAATGGACTCATGTAGAGTTGAATGTACTGTCAAATGGAGAAGAGAAGATATATCTACACACTTTTGAGAACAATTCTTACATACGTGTGACTCTTTAGGTGCCCCAATATTATTGTATCTGGACTAGATTTTACTATCTGGGGGTGCAACCCTGATTCAACCGAAATATGAACAAAAACAAGTACAACTAGAAAGCAGTTTGTTAGTTGGGCGCACTAGTATGAAAAGATATTTCTTATTTTGTATGATATTAAAACTTAGCTTTTAATGCTCAAAAATGATTGTCTTAAAAATTCCCGATTCTCAGGGACATACAGCAAAATACAGAGGATAAAATGTTTTTAACATACAGACAAAAATGTGTGAAAAGACTAGAAAATAGCGCAGTTACAGAATTTTTTTAAAAACGAATCCACCACTATAACTCCTGCATCGATATGTCATATAGAGTGGTGAGTCCGGACTGGTGAGAAAATACCGGTGTATCAATACATACATTATGGGCTGGGATCTTAATAAATAGATTTGTGGGTGTTAAAGATTTTCACTTACATTGAAACAGTAATTCCACTTTATAGATACATAAGTGTGATTCTTCAAAAATGTTGCCAATAAAGCTATGGATTGCATCAATCTTTTATGTGTACTGTTGATACTATACTGCAGCTGTTGTTGCCACACTGTTTCATACGATTAACTGCACATATTGTTTATGCCAATATATACATGGGCATGCCACATAGGTGTCCCTTATCAAACATTTACTATAATTATTACTGGGTATATATAGCTGCAACGATGCAATGTAATATCTTTACGTATTGAAGACTCAGTGTGGAATACACTTTGCAATGATATATTGTTGTGTACTCACCACAAACAATCCAATAACGTCAACAGTATAATAATATTAGGTCTTATAAATAATTGGCCTGATAACACCTATGCATAGAGTGATTCAATCATGCTATAGTTATTAATGTAGATGGACCCAATCAGTAAGCTAGGGGATAATGCCAAATTTCCGCTTCAAAATGAATACACTAGTAACATAGTTTATTGCCTCATCACTGAGGTCAGTATACTATTCGTAGAGCTGATTTAGACACAGAATTCACTTGTTGGGTGTATATCCTGAACGGCACATTGATCATATAAACAATACGGAAGTCTGCTAAACTGCCCACAGCCACAGGTCATAAACTTAATGACTCCGTGTGCCTGACACATGTTTATCAGGCTATTGCTGTCATTGTAATTCCATATTGCAATACTGATAAACCCCTATAAATTTCAGTCCGCTACTCCATCCTATTCAATACAAATATACCTTGAATATTATCAAGTGCTATGGTGAATTATATTAATCATTCATTTATTAACCAATGCACATATCTTTGCATAATACATATAGAGAGCGCGGTGGACCGCTGAAACGCCTACGTGCTCGTTTCGCTGTATGAACAGTTTTAACGAGGCTGCTTTCTACTGTAGTTTTCGTTGTTAGAGTTGAATGTACACCTGTTTGTGCTGGACCTATTATAGATATGACAAGCACGGCAGACATACAGTAGGTACTTATCAAGGCTTGGAGAGAGATAAAATTGTCAGAGATAAAGCACCAACCAATCAGCTCCTAACTGCGAGTTTCCAAACACAGCCTGTAAATTATAAGGCAGCAGCTGACTGGCTGGTACTATATCTCTCACAATTTTATCTCTCTCCCAGTTTTGATAAATACCCCCCCCACCTGATGATTTTGGGAGCGTTGGTCATGTCTGAATGATCTCTAGAAGCAGTCTGATTACCTTGTCCCATCATCCAGAACAATCCCAGTGTACTTCTATTTGCTATGGTTTCTCTCTAACACACCTGCCAGGAAAGTCCGGAAAACATTGCATAATGCATTTTAGCTTCATGTGTTGTACACAGAAAGTTCCTTTTCTGGGAACAGACATACACTGAACCCACTGAGAACAAAGAGTTTACTTTTTAAGAAGTGAGAGATCTGTCTTTCTCCTATCACGTCACTGGAGTCCATATTACTGACCACGGTTCTGCTCACCTGAAGAGTGTCAAAGCCTTTCTCAAAATAAGCCCCACATTTCTCCTTCTCTCCTATGGAGGCGAAGAACTTGCTCCACCAGTCAATGAATTCTTCCTCCTGTGGAGACGTTAACATGGTAACAAGTCATTATAACATGGCGAACGTATACTGTAATATAACTCCACTGCAGAGGACCGAATGTGGGCCAAACGTATTATAAACTTCAGGTTTGAATTGTATAATATGCAAGTTATAAATGTTACTTCAATGCGGATTGGTTGCATAGGCAACTTCTTCACTGGCTCACTTCTCCGCACTTTTCACTGCTTCATGAATAGACCCCTTAAAGCAACCACAGGTAGAAAATGTTCTGCGCTTAGTTAACGATTGCCGTCACCTGTGTCAAACTCCGTAATTATTGGTAAAGTTGCTTTCCTTGCAATCATAATTTAAGCGGGACTTTAAGGAGGGGAGAATTTTGTACCGGGGTGGGAGGGGTCATGTTGAAGGGTCTGCAATCAATCAACAGTTAGCTTTGTCTACTGTTGGATAGACCATGATGAAAGCTGATGTCTGATTAATGGCTGGAGTTACTGCACAGTGGTAACTTGTTAGTTAAAGGATGAGGTGTAATTTGGACATATGTTCCAGTAGTACACTGTGAGTCAGTCTGGGTAATAAAGAAAGCTCCTGAGAGATTACATGGCATAAAATACTCCATAAAAGCTACACGTTACTCCATCAGTAACAGCCAGCGGGGACATTTCATTTCTCCCAGAAACAAGGAAAGGCAAGGCTATGACGGCTTAAGTACAGCCACCCAATGTGTCTACCTTGGCAAGACAAGTGAGACTTCCCTCCCTGCAGGAGATGGCAAGATACGGTACGTATGTTACTATAATGGGACCTGCGTGTAATCGCCCGCACATGTCACACCGTGCTGGCAATAACAACGGCCCACACCTCACAGGAGCAAAAACAGCCCCATTCCCCCGACGGACACAGGAAAGTCTGATACATGTTCCTCTCATGAATGGAATTATTTACAATACTACGTAAGGGCGAAGTTGGCATTTGTTATACGGACAGTGTTCTGACTGGTTTCAGTATTAGTAACAAATACAAGCATTACATTTAGCTAAAAGAGAAAACAGTACATGCATTTATTATTACAATTTGAAAACACTCACACCTACCCTACTGCAATTTATACTCCTCACACTGGTACACCCTCACACCTATCCTACTGCCACCTACACTACTCACACCTACCTTACTCCCACCTATACACCCTCACACGCACCCTACTCACACCGGTACACCCTCACACCTACCCTACTCCCACATCTACCCTACTGCCACCTACATTACTCACACTGGTACAGCCTCACACCTACCCTACTCCCACCTATACTACTCACACTGGTGCACACTCACATCTACCCTACTGCCACCTACACTACTCATACTGGTACACACTCACACCTACCCTACTCCTACCTATACTACTCACACTGGTACACACTCACATCTACCCTACTGCCACCTACACTACTCACACTGGTACACACTCACACCTACCCTACTCCCACCTATACTACTAACACTGGTACATCCTCACACCTACCCCCACCTATACTACTCACACTGGTATACACTCACACCTACCCTACTCCCACCTATACTACTCACACTGGTACACTCTCACACCTACCCTACTCCCACCTATACTACTCACACTGTTACACCCTCATACCTATCCTACTGCCACCTACACTACTCCCACCTATACACCCTCACACCCACCCCATTCCCACCTATACTACTTACACTGGTACACACTCCCACCTACACTACTCACACCTACCTTACTCCCACCTATACACCCTCACACCCACCCTACTCACACCGGTACACACTCATACCTACCCCACTCCCACCTGTACAACTCACATCAGTACACACTTACAACTACCCTACTGCCACCTACACTACTCCCACCTATACACCCTCACACCCACCCTACTCCCACCGGTACACCCTCACACCTACCCCACTGCCACCTACTCTACTCACACCTACCTTACTCCCACCGATACACCCTCACACCCACCCTACTCACAACTATACTACCACCCTACTCCCACCTATAGTACCCACACTGGTACACTCACACCTACCCTACTGCACCTACCCTACTGCCACATACACACCCTCACTCCCACCCTACTCCCACCTATACTACAACACCAGTACATCCTCACACCCACTCTACTCCCACCTATAATAACCACACCGGAACACACTTACACCTACCCCACTCCCACCGGTACACACTCACACCTACTCTACTCCCACCTACCCCACTCCCACCATTACACACTCACACCTACCCTACTGACACCTATACTACAAACACCTACCTTACTCCCACCCATACACCCTAACACCTATACTACCACGCCAGTACACCCTCACACCTACCCCACTCACACACTGTAACACACTCACACAGGTACACAGTCACATCTACTCTACTTGCACCGGTACACACTCACTCCTACTCTACTCCCACCTATACTACTCACACTGGTACACCCTCACACCTACCCTACTACCATGTATACTACTCACATCGATACACACTCACACCTACCCTACTGCCATTTTTACTACTCACACTGGTACACCATCACTCCTACCCTATTCCCACATATACTACTCACACTGGTACACCGGCACACCTACCCTACTCCCACCTGTATTACTCACATCAGTACACACTCACACCTACCCTACTACCATGTATACTACTCACATCGATACACACTCACACCTACCCTACTGCCATTTTTACTACTCGCACTGGTACACCATCACTCCTACCCTATTCCCACCTATACTACTCACACTGGTACACCGGCACACCTACCCTACTCCCACCTGTATTACTCACATCAGTACACACTCACACCTACCCTACTTCCATATCTACTACCCACATTGGTATAGCCTCATACCTCAGCGGTATCCTTACTTCGGGCCATTGCTATAAATCTTTAAATGTCTTTCCCACCTGCAGATTAATGTATCAGTTGCAGCAAATGTTACTGAATGCACAATTCTATTTCTCACTTCCTTCTGTGCTTTTCAGCAAGTTACTCGTATTCCTATCATCAGGTAAACATTTCATTTTGGCACCCCGAAATACAACATGAAACTGCCCTGTGAGTTCAACTGCATCCAGAAGGTGAACCGCGTCATATCCCCGAACAGGATAAATAAACAGGTGTGCTGATGACAGAACTACAGTCTGATGAAGGATAGAAGGGAGCAAGAAACACAAAGCGCCGCATTTAGCAAAAGTTGCAGCGTGACATGTACAAGCCAATTCATTAAAGTCACCTTTTGGGAATGTCGCTCGCCGTTTAGTGTACGAATAACCGAGACCTGAAACGCTCTGCAGTGCAGATTTCATGTAATACACATTTTGGCAGCAGCGAGAACATTATATGAATGTAAAACAAAAGTAAGTGCTGATTTATTTACACCTATATATAAAGGCTGATAGCTTAGGGAAGAAGGATTAACAACACCCTAAAAAATAATTTTTGATCCCAAAGTCATTAGGCATTATGGAAAGCTTCACGTCGGCTTGAGTGGCTGGGAGCGAGAGGTCATTTTTCATTTAGTCAGGCAAAAAAAAAAATATATATATATATGTATATATATATATATATATAAAAACAGCCACTCTAGCAGGCAGTAATTCTACATTTCTGCAGCGAGAAATGAGAGATCCTGGTCAGGATTCATGAAACATTCCTACAAATAATGATGTCTATTTTAGTAATCCGCAAAATTCCATCACACTGACTTAATGGAGAAAACCTAATAGAGGCTTATTGGATTTCTGGCTTTAGACAGCCATACGGCCTTTAAATTAACGTCCTGGATTGTTTTGAATATTGAGTTTACCATAAATTACATTTCATCGTCCTCCTCTCGTGACACACAACAAAATTAAAACCGCAGTCAGCCGTCGTGGCAGTCTGGTGGGCATACCACAAGCAGCGGGATCCCTGTAAGTGTGACTTACCCATAGAATCTTCTGCAGCCGGAAGGCAAGGCAAGCTGGTTAGAACATTTACTACAGCTGGAAGTAACCCACCCATGGCATGCATCTCCCCAATTCATGCATAAAGCAAATGGCAGTGATTTAATTGTACAAGATGAAGTGAGGAATCCTGCAGAAAGCCTCAATGTTACGCACCATTTACAGTTTAGTTATATAGAATGTGCATATTGATGCCGAATAAAGTGTTCATTATACACGGGCAGGAGAACCTCAGTGTATAAGTTACACCCCACGCCTCCTAGTGTGCCGGGACATCTGGCAAACACTGAAGTTTTCGTGAGAGGTTGGTGCAGCTGACCAATGAATGGATGCTTAAAGTAAATGTTGCTTTCTATTGGGCACTTCCAGTCTTCAGGAAGTAATGTGGACCAATCACCAGGGCCCAACACAGGCAGCCATTTTGTTGACTGAACCAATTTTCATTGCAGTCTGCTAGAATGCAGTCTGACTAGCTAAGTAGTGGCTTGATGGTGACATGACGTGGCTCTTTAGTGATGTCATGGGTCATTGTAATAAGGATACTTTATGGGGATGTTGCAATACCGAGGAGTATAACAATATAACACAAAGCATAGGTCTTGCTTTGTGCAGTCGGGTTGTGTGTCTGGCCTGAGAATGGAGAAGGTGACAAACGCTCAGGTGTCACAGCTCAACAGAGGCCGGGGAACATCTGTTATTCCACACACAAGACCCTGGATACTCTCATTAGGGGCGACAGATGCCACTTAAGCCTGCATCAGGCAATTTTTGGACATGACTTTGAAGTGCCTTATGGGTAAAGAAGCCAGTGGAAAATGCTGCTCTTGCTTGATGATAAAGTGTGGGTTTTATACATGTATTAAATCGTGTGAAGACCCAGGGGGCCGAAACAGCCAGATCTCTCTTTATGTGCTTATAAAAAGGGTCCAGAACTTCTGAGAACCAAAATGGAAAAATAACATCAGTCATAGTTAACTCTTCGGCACCAGGTGACTCGGTTGAGCCCTATTGGTTAGTCTACAGCTACCATAACTCCCAGGGGGAGATATGTCAAGTCATGGAGAGTGAGAAAGCGAAGAAATAAAGTACCAACCAATCCGCTCCTGACATTTTTCAAACACAGACTGTAACATGGCAGTTAGGAGCTGATTGGTTGGTACTTTATCTCTCTCCAATTAATCTCTCTTCAAGGTATATCTCCAAGGTTTGATACTGTACATCCCAGTATAAGGTCTCTTGTTCTCTAAGCTGCATGGAATTCATAGTATTCCTTCTTAATATATATGAACAGTCCCTTATAACCTTACTTGTATGGAAAAGTGCTCAGTGCCCCTATGTGTCTGTGAGAGCAGAGCCCCCTCAGTTCACTAGGAATCAGGTAGTCAGTTATATTGGTTCAGCCCACAAAATGTGTCTCTTTCATGACAATTGAATGTACTAAAAAGATATATTTAATCCTGAACAAGAATAAAATATATGTATGTCAATACGACCGTTCACCCTTGTGCAATCACAGTACAGCAAGAAATGTAAAAGAGGTGTTACGAAATCTGCTAGGCCTCTGTGTAAAGCCACGCCCTTTGCGACAGATGTGATGGGAAATGGAAGACACTACCGTGTAAGCAGAGAGAAACTTTCCCGCCAATTTCTACCCCACGTGAGCGCAATCAGCGCAGTTGTCATAGATGGCGTGGATTGTGGATCTTATGACATGCAGACAACGTGACAAATTCATAAGACACCAATTGACCATACATACATGGAGGCTGGACCGAGAGGGCGACATGTTAATTATGGCAGAGATGTCCGAGGCGTCTGCGAGCTATAAATCAAGATGGCTGGTTAGTGACACACAATTTATTAATTATTATTGTTATTAAAAGTTTCTTATATAGCGCAGCATATTCTATTGCGCTTAGCAACTGGAACAATAGAAACAGAACAAAACTGGGTAATAACAGACAGAAATAGAAGTAGGAGGGCCCTGCTTACAAGCATACACTCTATAGGGAAATAGGCATCGATACACAAGGAGAGATGCTACCTATTGCATAATGGTCCTGCCAGATTGCAAAGGTTCTTAATGGACTGTATGATATGGTCACACAGCAATTTTGGCCAGGGGTCAGGAGGATGTGAAAGTGAAGAAAGACAAAATATGTGAGGTTATGTGTACTGTACAGAGAGGATGTAATTAGATAGGGAAGCATATGAAAGTTATGTAGGTGGTTATGAAATCTGATAGACTGAAGAGGTGAGATTAGAGGAGAGTCTTGTTGTGCATGGGAGGGCATTCCACAGAGTGGACGCAGCACGGAAAAAGTCCTGCAATCGTGAATGGGAGCGAGTAATGCGCGTGGATGAGAGATCGAGTTGGGAGATATTTTCAGAAAAGCGGAGAGATGTACGTTGGTGCAGTTTGGTTATATTGAATACAGTAGAATACAGGTAACCAGTGGAGGAACTAATAGAGCGGATCAACAGACGCTGAATATCTAGCACAGAAGATTAGTCTCGCAGCTGCATTCAGAGTATAAAGCGGCAGAAATTGTTAAAGGACAGCAATGATTGGCAAAATGACAGATAAGTATGTTAGCTGTTAGTATTAAAATGTATTGCTCTATTAAACAAGTAACCTGTTCTTATTTTCATGACTACCATCATTTCGCCATCCACTGTCTGTGTGCAGCAGATGGAAAGTGACAGTTGGAGACTGATCCACACCACACTTGCCGACTTTATGGCTGCTCTCTCCGGGAGAGAGCAGCCAGGTCGGCTCAGCAGGGGGCGGGTCAGTGACGTGACGTGCAGAGCGGGGCGGGCCAGAGGCGGAACGGGAGCGTGGCGGAGGCTGAACGGGGGCATGGCTGATGTATCGCGTCATGTAAGCCACGCCCCCGCTGTGTAATGCCGCTATTACCGCCATTATATTGCAGGGGGCATGGCTATGATGACGCAATTCAACAAGAATCGCGTCATTGACTGCCCGGACCGCCCACTTTACTCGCTAAGTGGGCGGCCGGGCAGGGGGGGACCCCAGAAATCGGGAGACTTGCCTGCTCTTCCGGGGGGGCCGGGAGGGTCACCCGATTTTCGGGAGCCTCCCGGCCATTCCGGGAGAGCAGGCAAGTATGACCACACTGTACGGACATCTACAGATGACACATCTTGAAAATATTTTTTTGTTATTGTAAAGTCCTAACAAAATTCCTGAAAGCGAGTTCTGTGACCTTATGGAGACAGTACTAGAATAGAATGGAGACAGGGAAGAGAAAACCACTGAAGCCGCTGTGGGAACTCCGAATCATTCTCGCAGCACCTCCTGTGTGTCAGGGACCATTATTAGCCGTTTCAGAGTCAGATACTCCATGGTATATTTACTAATGTGCAGGTTTTTGGAAGTGGAGAGGTTGCCCGTAGCAACCAATCAAATTCTACATATAATTTATCTAGCACTGTCTAGATTAGGGGTGGGCAACAGGCGGCCCGCGGACCGATCCTGCCTGGTCCGCTGTGCCCCACCAGAGTGCAATGACAAGAGGCCTGACAGGCCGCTTGTCATTGCACTGCTCTCAGACGCGGCGCCGCTGAGGAAATCCCGGTCACGTCACAGGGTCAGCTGACCGGGATTTCCTCTATCATGCGCTGGGCGTCACGGGGGGCGGCGCTGGGCGGGCACTGCAGTGGGGACTCGGAGCAGAAGCGGCCAGTGGGGAGCACTGCGGAGGCCAGTGGGGAGAAGAAACGGCGGCCAGCGGGGAGAAGAAGCGGCGGCCAGTGAGGAGAAGAGGCGGCGGCAGCAGGAGCGTGGATCATCAGACAGCGGGGATCGTCTGCCACTGACAAATAGGTAAACCCCCTGTCCTGGATAAAGCTAAAGCTGCCATATAAGTTCAGGGGAGGGGAGTTAAAAACGGTTATATGGGTTTAGGGGAGGGGGAGGGTAAGGACTGCTATATAGGTTTAGGGGAGGGTGGGGAAAGGGGGGTAGGGACTGTCTGCCGTAATGTGTAAAAACGGGGGCCCTGTCTGCCGTAATGTGTAAAAACGGGGGGTGCTGTCTGCCGTAATGTGTAAAAACGGGGGGTGCTGTCTGCCGTAATGTGTAAAAAGGGGATGCTGTCTGCCGTAATGTGTAAAAACGGGGGCGCTGTCTGCCGTAATGTGTAAAAACGGGGGGTGCTGTCTGCCGTAATGTGTAAAAACGGGGGGTGCTGTCTGCCGTAATGTGTAAAAAGGGGATGCTGTCTGCCGTAATGTGTAAAAACGGGGGCGCTGTCTGCCGTAATGTGTAAAAAGGGGATGCTGTCTGCCGTAATGTGTAAAAACGGGGACGCTGTCTGCCGTAATGTGTAAAAACGGGGACGCTGTCTGCCGTAATGTATAAAAACGGGGACGCTGTCTTCCGTAATGTATAAAAACGGGGGCGCTGTCTGCCGTAATGTATAAAAACGGGGGCGCTGTCTGCCGTAATTATAAAAATGGGGGTGCTGTCTGTCGTAATCTGTAAAAAGGGGACGCTGTCTGTCATAATGTGTAAAAAGGGGGACGCTGTCTGCCGTAATGTTTAAAAAGGGCACGCTGTCTGCCGTAATGTGTAAAAAGGGATCTCTTTTTGAGTATTTTGTGTGTGGCCCTCGAATATTCGCTGGAAGTGTTAAGCGGCCCCCCAGCTGAAATAATTGCCCACCCCTGGTCTAGATGATATTAGCTACAATCTAATTGGTTGCTATGGGCAACATCTCCACCTCTAAAAACCCACACTTTAGTAAATATACCCCTTAGATCCTGTACAAAACTAAGGGGTTGCTGTATCAAGCAGTGAATAGACTGGAGAAGTGGGCCAGTGGAAACGTTTCCCATAGCAACCAATGTCCTGACTCACACAAAAATGTACCTTGATGATAAATTAGACAGGAGCCATGACAATAAAAGCTGTATACCAATATAGGAAACCTTAACCTACGTAAACTAGTTCCTGGCCTGCTTTCATACACAGATACATAGGGAGAGGGGTAGAGATGAAAAGAAGTAGAGTGTGCAATTTGATGCTATTTGCCCCAACAAGAGGGCAGGTTATAACGTGCCGCCGAATGTGTCATCACATCTCTGCCCTCTCCGTGTTTGCGTAAGTGGGCGTGGCATGATGACAGTTCTTGCATCATCACTGCAAGTTCCCGCCCACTTTGGAGCCTGTCCAGCAGCCTTGTGGGAGAACGGTCTGCTCTCTAGGGAGTTCAGGAGCGCTCCCCTAACTTTGGAGTCTCTTGACCTTCCGGGATGATAGGCAAGTGTAGAATCTAACATCTCTTTTGTCTGGTGTCGTGCATAGAATGAAAACAAGGAGGAAAATGGTTATTTGCAAGATCTTAGCCACAATGCCCGGGCATTTCTTGTGATGTACGGCCTTAGGTATTCTTTTGAATACTTTCCTATTTCATATGTGATACAACAGGAGTATGGCTGACATAATGTGATATTCCGGGATAATCTTGGCATGGTGATACGACAGCGACAACTCTGCAAGAGACATCACAAACCAGCATGACACAGGAGAGGGAATTGCCGAGAAGACTTGGCGCAGGAATAGTTTATACTTGATTTACGGTCTGCAGCAGCTGAATTTATTGCTCTTTCTTCTCCTGAGTGATAATTGCATGTGGTCGCCCCATGACTTGGCCAAGACGACCAGCTCGACTTTTTCAGCTCCTTACTAATTCCACTGCCAGGAAGTTTAAATTTTATGGGCACAGAGATCCCGCCACACTGGTGCCGTCACTGTGTGTTTGCCCTGGCTGACGAATCCTTAGCCTGTCTCAGCCAAATTCTTTCATTATCTCCCTGTTCCGCATATGACGGAGCGCTGCTATGTGGGGGTTATGATACAGACCCCAGGCAGCTATTGTGTGGTCTTTGGTACCGGCCGTGTGTTCTTTGAGCCTGTAAGACGAACGGTTATAGTTCTGGCATCGGGCGTCATGACTTGAGTCACGTTTGGGTTGTGAAACAAGTGAAATATTTTAACCCTGGGAAAAAAAACCTGTTAAGACGTTTGATTTAGAGTTTAAAAAAAAAAGGGAGCATTATTTCGGATTAAAGCAGAGGGCCATACTTTGGGCGCTCGGGAACCTATTCCATTATAGCCAGCGGCTGTGTTCCTGCTGACAGTGGGGTACAGATGTAAATACAAAGAAGAAAGGGCCTAGCGGGGTCGAAAGGTTATTAATACAGAGGGTGTGGAATTGTAGGAATAAAAGTCCATGTTGGTCCTAGTCCCTCCTGCCAATCTCATCCGCTAAAACAAAGGCTGGGAAAGGAGCTGCCATTTCCTAACCATCATATAGAGTGTTCAGTGTTATTACCGTTCCATCAACAGTGATCCGAAAACAGCAATCCCACACACAACACTTATTCTTTTTTTCCCCTTTTAAATAGAATATGAAGTACTATATATGCTTCTTTTTCCTATGTTTTCTTCTGAAATCATTATCTCCACTTCAAAATCTCTATGGAAGGGGCAAAATATGACTGCCAGTTACACACAAACTCCCATTTCCCAGCCATGTGACTGTGGTTGATATGGTAGTTACACAACACGGTAAAAACTCTGCAAGAATTTCAATTATTAATAGCAACCTGAAGAAACAAACCAAGGACAAATAATAATGAACACAATTCTCCTTACGGCTTGCCACAGTGATTTCAGTAGGGTGGCCAATCCCTGGGGTATTTTTTCAATCCTGGGAATCAGGATTGAAAAATGATCAATGCTGGGATTCCCGGGATACCCAGGATTGTCTGCTTTTCAATGTGCCCTGCCCTGACCAGCCCTGATAACCCACCACAATCTGGACGGGGGGGGGGGGGGGGGGGGGCGTACTTCCTGTGAGATCCGGTGGCCGGGAAGTGCAGGATGGCGGTGAGGTCCGGCGGGTGGGCAGGCAGCTTGGCTGCGCAGCGTGACCTGTGACTTCACTTCACACTGCACAGTGCGCCCAGCCGGAGCCAGGGGGAGGTGAGCAAGGGGGAGCCGGCAGCGTCTGAGCCTCCTGAGGACGCTCAACGCTGTCTAGCATACAAAAAACGAAATCGCTGGCCAATCCCAAAATTCCCAGGATTGGAAGCTCCAATCCTGGGATTGAATCCCGTCCAATTGCTGCTTTAGGACAAGGTAATGGACTGGATTAAAGTGATTTTGTCCGAACAACTTGTCAGGTGGCAAAAGACCAGACAAAGAGACAATAGGTTCAGGTATTTAACTGGTCCGTTTTATTGGGTTTTCGTTTTCTTCTTTTTAAATGGATAAATAACTTAAATAAAAGTATTACCCAAGTGCAGATAATGTACAAAACAGTAACCAATGTGAATGATGTGGCTGATACAAAGGACACATTTCTAAACTTCCCAAGGCGCTATATTATTCTGGATTTACACGATAACCCTGCATCCCTCTATGTTTGTTGAATTGTGATGTCATCCATTATAATCAGTGAGTAGTGATGTCACGCCACTATCCATTATTGATGAATATCCCATATATCACGTCCCCCGCCGACGCTGATATAAGAGACCTCGCTCGCCAGTATGAAAGAGGAATTTTACAGGATAAATGTAGCTCATTTCTATTTACAAATATTTATCTGGAAATTCAGTGGGTCTACCGCCAATTACGGGAATAATGTTTACCTTCTGCGCAGCAAGCGTCCTGGCTCAGGGAATGACCAATTAGGTAGCAGGCGGCCATCCATAATGCACAGTGATTTCCCGGAATGAATCCTAATGGAGCAGAGAGAATCTGGGCTGCATGTTCCGCAGCCCGGGACTACATTCTGAGCAACAGTCACTTAGGACGAGTTACTGGCTGTATGGGACGGCAGTTAATAATGGATTACTCCACAATTCAGCTCGGCCCGCCGGCTTTCCCTGCGCTGTGACATGGAGAAGGTGTTCTCAGATTGCCTCTAATGTCCTGCCAATGTTCTGCACACAGGGTTTAATGTTTTACATTTGTCATCTCCGCGCTCTCCTTGCGTCGTAGCAAAAGCAGGAAAACACAAAACACTAATAAATATGTAACGATTTAATATACATGAAATCTGCAGTTGAAGCGTCTGATTATGAGCTGGAAAATGGATGAAGAGGAAATGTGCAACCTGCAATTAACCCGTGTTTCAGCTTAACAGACATGCAGGAAAGGGGGGATATTAAGACAGACGAGTGAACTACAAAAGTGGGAAGGAGAAAAAGGTAACATTGACTGAAAGTAATACTCACTTGGCAATGATGGGTATGCACTGTTATAAACAGTTTGGGCCAAATGTGAAGAGGGGGTCATTCCGAGTTGTTCGCTCGGTAAATTTCTTCGCATCGCAGCGATTTTCCGCTTAGTGCGCATGCGCAATGTTCGCACTGCGACTGCGCCAAGTAAATTTGCTATGCAGTTAGGTATTTTACTCACGGCTTTTTCTTCGTTCAGGCGATCGGAGTGTGATTGACAGGAAGTGGGTGTTTCTGGGCGGAAACAGGCCGTTATGGGTGTGTGGGAAAAAACGCTACCGTTTCTGGGAAAAACGCGGGAGTGGCTGGAGAAACGGAGGAGTGTCTGGGCGAACGCTGGGTGTGTTTGTGACGTCAAACCAGGAACGACAAGCACTGAACTGATCGCAGATGCCGTGTAAGTCTCGAGCTACTCAGAAACTGCACAGAGATGTCTTTTCGCAATATTGCGAATCTTTCGTTCGCAATTTTACTATGCTAAGATTCACTCCCAGTAGGCGGCGGCTTAGCGTGTGCAAAGCTGCTAAAAGCAGCTTGCGAGCGAACAACTCGGAATGACCACCAGAGTGAGAGTTTTAGAACGTGAGAGATTTGGTAAGGTTTTTCAGGTTTTTTTTTTAAGTGGCAATCATTTACACTGCAAAACCAGGTTGAGCTTGCTATGTAAACGATTGCCACTTTAAAAAAAAAAACCTGCAAAACCTTACCAAATCTCTCACTTTTTGAAACTCTCACTCTATTACATTTGGCCCAATATCTTAATATAGAAAAACAAATGTCCTGACTGACTTGTCAACGCCCATCCCAAACCACTGGACCTAGTAACATGAAATTCGGGGAGTATATTTCTTCCATGACATAAGCACCCTCTAAGGGGGTGAAAAGGGGTAAAATCTATGTACACGGATTCCTTAATAGCTCATAGGCCCGATGAGATATCGACTTGGTTTTGGCTTACAGAGGTTTCCCACACAAAAATCTAAAACTTAATTGAGGATTGTGCCCTAATCTTCCCCTAAAGGGGAAAATCTGAATTGCCCCTTTTTAGCTCTGAACACCAGCTCATCTGTCAGCTAGTGCCTGCTACTGAGTCTCTGGCTGTGACCTGGCGCTCCGCTTCCCCGCTGTCACTTGGGCCCTCATTCCGAGTTGATCGCTCGCTAGCAGTTTTTAGCAGCCGTGCAAACGCATAGTCGCCGCCCACGGGGGAGTGTATTTTCGCTTTGCAGGAGTGTGAACGCCTGTGCGGCAGAGCGGCTGCAAACACATTTTGTGCAAAAAAAGACCAGCCCTGTAGTTACTTATTCTGTGCGATGATTGCTGCGACGAGTGACACGGTAATGACGTCAGATACCCGCCCAGCAAACGCCCGGCCACGCCTGCGTTTTTCCAAACACTCCCAGAAAACGGTCAGTTGACACCCAGAAACTCAATCTCCTTGCGTCCGCCAGTGCGACTGAAAGCGTCGCTAGAACCTGTGCAAAACAACGATGCTCTTTGTACCCATACGCAGCGCAGATTTGCAATTTTTTTAAATGATCGCTACGCAGCGATCAACGGCAGCTAGCGATCAACTCGGAATGAGGGACTTTGTACGCACATGGCTGCGCAGCTGCGATTCTCCAGGCTATGGACTCGCTAATCATCGCAAGTGATGCTACCGCCCAGAAAAGGTCATGGACGCCAACCAGAGTCATCGCAAAGTCGTCAGCACCCGCGTACACATACGCAGCGTCAACGCAATAGCCAGGAACACAGACTACCCGAGTGAGTCTATGGACACGCAGACTGGCCGCAGCAGTAGCGACGCTGGTGCCATGTTTCTCTACATATGTGATTGCAGCTGACGGCAGATACAAACCCTGAAAATAGCCGTGACACGTCTGCGTTTTTGCCGCCACTCCCCCAAACAGTCCTTTCCGGCCAATCACTCTACGGTAAAACTCTTACTGCGCACAGGCATCGCGCAAGTGCCTTGGTGGATGTGCAGTGCGATCGCGCCACATCTGCAGTCTGCCGATAATCGCTCATATGTGTGAACATCGCCATTGCGTGATTTAGGCCCTGTGCCGCCCCTATCTAGTGTCTCTGAGTATCTCATGTCTCATTCTGGTTACAGTAACACAGTGCTACATCTCCTCTCCTGTATTATACCCTGCCTCCAGGCGGGATTGCTGACTGCAAGGGCTGGTCGGTGAGAGCTGCTACTTACACATCTGTAAAATGTGCCCTATACACAGACATGCTTCATGTAATGGCTGGTGTCAGGATTCTGACGTCGGTATCCTGACCGCGGGGATCCCGACAGGTGGTAAATTGACTGCCTCCCCATGTCATAACCAAACAGAATCAGCCCTGTGCTATTATCTCATAATATGCCAGTACCTAAATGAATGCAGAGCTTCTCGTGTACACTGCTAGCCACATACACTGACTGTTATTACAACATATGTCACCAAAACCGTACAACGATTTATGTTTTTTTTCTTCAAAATGAAGACAGTACACAGTAAACACACACTGTGCACCTTCACAGAGGTTACTGCCTCCTCCATACCTACTGGTGGGAACCTTTACATACTTCCTTCATTTACACTTTTTAGAAAGTTCCTATCTCTACATATATAAAGGTGTATCAATCGGCATATTCTTGCCCCTATCCCCTCCACCATGGATACAGGTGTATGACTCAGCAAGTATCTGTCTCCCCACATACACAGATCTATCACTCAGCAAGTATCTGTCTCCCCATATACACAGGTGTATCACTCAGCAAGTATCTGTCTCCCCACATACACAGGTGTATCACTCAGCAAGTATCTGTCTCCCCACATCACTCAGCAAGTATTTGTCTCCCCACATACACAGGTGTATCACTCAGCAAGTATCTGTCTCCCCACATACACAGGTGTATCACTCACCAAGTATCTGTCTCCACACATACACAGGTGTATCACTCAGCAATTATCTGTCTCCCCACATACACAGGTGTATCACTCAGCAAGTATCTGTCTCCCCACATACACAGGTGTATCACTCACCAAGTATCTGTCTCCACACATACACAGGTGTATCACTCAGCAAGTATCTGTCTCCCCACATAGACAGGTGTATCACTCAGAAAGTATCTGTCTCCCCACATACACAGGTGTATCACTCAGCAAGTATCTGTCTCCCCACATACACAGGTGTATCACTCACCAAGTATCTGTCTCCACACATACACAGGTGTATCACTCAGCAAGTATCTGTCTCCTCACATACACAGGTGTATCACTCAGCAAGTATCTGTCTCCCCACATACACAGGTGTATCACTGAGCAAGTATCTGTCTCCCCACATACACAGGTGTATCACTCACCAAGTATCTGTCTCCACACATACACAGGTGTATCACTCAGCAAGTATCTGTCTCCCCACATACACAGGTGTATCACTCAGCAAGTATCTGTCTCCCCACATCACTCAGCAAGTATCTGGCTCCCCACATACACAGGTGTATCACTCAGCAAGTATCTGTCTCCACATATACACAGGTGTATCACTCAGCAAGTATCTGTCTCCACACATACACAGGTGTATCACTCAGCAAGTATCTGTCTCCCCACATACACAGGTGTATCACTCAGCAAGTATCTGTCTCCCCACATCACTCAGCAAGTATCTGGCTCCCCACATACACAGGTGTATTACTCAGCAAGTATCTGTCTCCACATATACACAGGTGTATCACTCAGCAAGTATCTGTCTCCCCACATGCACAGGTGTATCACTCAGCAAGTATCTGTCTCCCCACAAACACAGGTGTATCACTCAGCAAGTATCTGTCTCCCCACATACACAGGTGTATCACTCAGCAAGTATCTGTCTCCCCACAAACACAGGTGTATCACTCAGCAAGTATCTGTCTCCCCACATAGACAGGTGTATCACTCAGCAAGTATCTGTCTCCACACATACACAGGTGTATCACTCACCAAGTATTTGTCTCCACACATACACAGGTGTATCACTCAGCAAGTATCTGTCTCCCCACATACACAGGTGTATCACTCAGCAAGTATCTGTCTCCCCACATCACTCAGCAAGTATCTGGCTCCCCACATACACAGGTGTATCACTCAGCAAGTATCTGTCTCCACATATACACAGGTGTATCACTCAGCAAGTATCTGTCTCCCCACAAACACAGGTGTATCACTCAGCAAGTATCTGTCTCCCCACATAGACAGGTGTATCACTCAGCAAGTATCTGTCTCCACACATACACAAGTGTATCACTCAGCAAGTATCTGTCTCCCCACATACACGGGTGTATCACTCAGCAAGTATCTGTCTCCCCACATCACTCAGCAAGTATCTGTCTCCCCACATACACAGGTGTATCACTCACCAAGTATCTGTCTCCACACATACACAGGTGTATCACTCAGCAAGTATCTGTCTCCCCACATACACAGGTGTATCACTCAGCAAGTATCTGTCTCCCCACATACACAGGTGTATCACTCACCAAGTATCTGTCTCCACACATACACAGGTGTATCACTCAGCAAGTATCTGTCTCCCCACATACACAGGTGTATCACTCAGCAAGTATCTGTCTCCCCACATCACTCAGCAAGTATCTGGCTCCCCACATACACAGGTGTATTACTCAGCAAGTATCTGTCTCCACATATACACAGGTGTATCACTCAGCAAGTATCTGTCTCCCCACATGCACAGGTGTATCACTCAGCAAGTATCTGTCTCCCCACAAACACAGGTGTATCACTCAGCAAGTATCTGTCTCCCCACATAGACAGGTGTATCACTCAGCAAGTATCTGTCTCCACACATACACATGTGTATCACTCAGCAAGTATCTGTCTCCCCACATACACAGGTGTATCACTCAGCAAGTATCTGTCTCCCCACATACACAGGTGTATCACTGAGCAAGTATCTGTCTCCCCACATACACAGGTGTATCACTCACCAAGTATCTGTCTCCACACATACACAGGTGTATCACTCAGCAAGTATCTGTCTCCCCACATACACAGGTGTATCACTCACCAAGTATCTGTCTCCACACATACACAGGTGTATCACTCAGCAAGTATCTGTCTCCCCACATACACGGGTGTATCACTCAGCAAGTATCTGTCTCCCCACATCACTCAGCAAGTATCTGGCTCCCCACATACACAGGTGTATCACTCAGCAAGTATCTGTCTCCACATATACACAGGTGTATCACTCAGCAAGTATCTGTATCCCCACATACACAGGTGTATCACTCAGCAAGTATCTGTCTCCCCACAAACACAGGTGTATCACTCAGCAAGTATCTGTCTCCCCACATAGACAGGTGTATCACTCAGCAAGTATCTGTCTCCACACATACACAGGTGTATCACTCAGCAAGTATCTGTCTCCCCACATACACGGGTGTATCACTCAGCAAGTATCTGTCTCCCCACATCACTCAGCAAGTATATGTCTCCCCACATACACAGGTGTATCACTCAGCAAGTATCTGTCTACCCACATACACAGGTGTATCACTCAGCAAGTTTCTGTCTCCCCACATACACAGGTGTATCACTCAGCAAGTATCTGTCTCTACACATATACAGGTGTATCACTCAGCAAGTACCTGTCTCCCCAGATACACAGGTGTATCACCCAGCAAGTACCTGTCGCTACACATATACAGGTGTATTACTCAGCAAGTACCTGTCTCCCCATATGCACAGGTGTATCACTCAGCAAGTACCTGTCTCCACACAAATACAGGTATATCACTCAGGGAGTTCCTGTCCATATATATATATATATATATATATATATATATATATATATATATAGAGCGAAAGAGAGAGCGAGCAATATATATATATATATATATATATATATATACATACATACATACATATTGTACACAGAGTTTCGGTTATTTCTTAGAAAGGTTACTAAACACTGGATATGAGCTACTGTACTGACGTGCAGCTTTGGTTATCCCAGCAGGAATTTTCCTTATTACAGCTGTGCAGCCAGGTTGGATAACCATGTACTTTATCCTGCATTATTATTATCATCTAGGAATACAGCTTTCTAACTGTTTTCAGTGACAGAGCAATGCGGGATATTTGGGACAGAAATATGGTTCACAGCTACATATGCTGTATACCTGTTTTGCAATATCACAACTCGTTGTTGGAGTTCAATTCATTTTGCACCATCGCACAAGGTGGTTACCCTAGCGGAGATATCCCATTGTGATAACTGTGGCTACATCTGTATGTCTAAGCTTCTTACAAATATACGTCATTCTTTGTACCCGTACAATGCAATTTTGTTTTGCAGGGCCATTGCTACCTGCAGACTTCAGTTGTGGCCCGAGTACTGGACCATTACTTACTAATAGGTAAAGCACAATGAGATGATATTTAGTATACCATACATTTATCTACCCTAAACGCCTTTGTAAATAACTGTAAAAGTGAATACACAGCAAGCATTTAAGAAGAGGTGTTTCCCTCTCTACTGAGCAGACGTGTGAGGAGAGAGGTTGCAGAGAGGGCACTCCGAACCCTCGCTACACGTCACACATTTCCTGGCAGTCCTCACAGCCGGGCCACACTGGGCATTCCGTACCTGACCACAGAAACCAGGCAGCCGGAAAGGAGTAACCACTGGTAAGTAGTTGCCTACACATGGAATTTGCAAAGCTCTATGTGAATGTAAAGGAATGGTGTAAAGTGGTAAAGGGATCATTGTGAGGTCCACGGATTAGGAACATCACCCACAGAATAAACGTTGCAGCTTTATACTGCGCCGGGGAACATGCAGCCAGGAAAGTGCAAATAACCTGAACTCTGGTTGCTCTCAGGCCAAAGGTTACATTTATAGCAATGGTGGTTTTGCTGGTTGGTGTGTGCAAGATTTCCATAAATTCAGTCAGGGAATGTTGTAAGGCATGATGGAGGGAGAATCTGCTGAATCAGTATTTATCCTGACTCTAGAACACCTAATAAGCTTCTCCTTTTCTGATATCCCACTGCAGAGTGCTGACATAGGCGGTAATTCACACCTGATCGCTAGGGTGCGTTTATTGCATCCCTGCGATCAGGTAGTTGCTGCCTACAGGGGGAGAGGGAAATCGCTGTGCAGGGGTGCGATCGCATGTGCAGGAGATCTGCACAAACAGCAGTTTACTCACCCGCTGCGTTGATCGGGGCCGGAGCTGACGTTACGAATCCTCCCACAAAACGCCTGGTCCCTCCTGCGTTTTTCTGCACACTGCCTAAAATTGGTTAGTTGTCACCCACAAATGCCCTCTCCCTTTCAATCTTCTTGCGATCGCCAGTGCGATCGAATTTTTTGCACCATCCCGTTGCTGCCCGGTGCTCCCCGTCGCTGCAGACTGTCGCGCCTGCGCACTGTGGTGCACACGCATGGGCAGTTCAGACCTGATCACCTGCTGTGCGAAAACGCATAGCAGGGATCAGTTTGAATTAGACCCATAGTGCAGTACATGCCAGTTGTTCAGTGGAAGGGAGACAATGAGTCTGGTGATCTGAGACTAGTAGCAGAATATCAGACTAGTAGCAGAATATCAGAGAGACTAGTAGCAGAATATCAGACTAGTAGCAGAATATCAGAGAGACTAGTAGCAGAATATCAGAGAGACTAGTAGCAGAATATCAGACTAGTAGCAGAATATCAGAGAGACTAGTAGCAGAATATCAGACTAGTAGCAGAATATCAGAGAGACTAGTAGCAGAATATCAGAGAGACTAGTAGCAGAATATCAGAGAGACTAGTAGCAGAATATCAGAGAGACTAGTAGCAGAATATCAGAGAGACTAGTAGCAGAATATCAGAGAGACTAGTAGCAGAATATCAGACTAGTAGCAGAATATCAGAGAGACTAGTAGCAGAATATCAGACTAGTAGCAGAATATCAGAGAGACTAGTAGCAGAATATCAGAGAGACTAGTAGCAGAATATCAGAGAGACTAGTAGCAGAATATCAGAGAGACTAGTAGCAGAATATCAGACTAGTAGCAGAATATCAGAGAGACTAGTAGCAGAATATCAGACTAGTAGCAGAATATCAGAGAGACTAGTAGCAGAATATCAGACTAGTAGCAGAATATCAGAGAGACTAGTAGCAGAATATCAGACTAGTAGCAGAATACCAGAGAGACTAGTAGCAGAATATCAGAGACTAGCAGCAGAATATTCCAGGCCGCTGGCCCAGTCACAGTGGGCGCTATGGCAACTGCTCCTGGGTATTTTGCACAAAATCGGATCAGACTTTCAGCATTTGCTGCTCTGCTTAACTGAACTTAATGCTGCAAATGTACCCAAGAACCGCTGCTGTGGGCCTCATTTGCTAAGCGCAATAGTTGTCCTTTTAGTCTTTGAGAAATTAACTAGTTAGATAATGCTTACAAAACAAAGGTCTCTCTTATTCGTTTCCTAAACTTGTCTTTCCCCAAAAGCATTCTTCCTAAGAGTGCAGCCCTGCTCTTCATTCTCATATACGAACCACGGGGGCCACCAAATGTTATTACTTAGATACCAGAGTGAACGTTCCCCCATTTTTTAAATAATGGAATGCACAGGCCACGTGGATTTAAGAAACTAACACACACTCCTCAATGGGACGAGGAAATCCATTCCTAACTTTTATTTGATGATAGTGAACGGAAAAAAACAAAGATCGGAGAACAATGAGACAGTGTTTTCGCCATGCGTCATCCAACATTTATTGCAAACAGCGCGCCTTGATTTTTGGCCATTCTCTGGGACTTTGCGATTGCCATGTTTATAAATAACAATTCCGTTCCGTTCCCCTTAATCCGATTTACAAGAAGCGATAAACAGAGCAGCTTTTAGCTCCTAACCATTGTTAGGATAACAGAGGCGGTGACATTTCCAGCCTTACCTGACTCAGTATCAGCGGTTCCTTGTCATCAATATCAATGAGAACTTCATCTCGCGGCGTCATACTGACATTATCTGGAGGGGACATGACAAGCGCAGACACGTTATTACTCTCTACACGTATGTGCTGTCATCTGACCACACAGCGGACAAACTCACTGTCAGAGATTAATAAGAGGAGGCTAAACAGATGTTTCACAATGGTATCCCATGCTGGCACTTGTAGTTCATTAACAGATGGAGAACCTTTTGTTGCCTACATCTAGTGTAAAGGGAAATAATATTATTTGAATACTTGTTATTGATAAAGACACGCACCCGTTGGATTGATGGTCATTGTTTATTAAACCAAGCAAATGTTTCCCTATATTGTACTTAAAAAACGGCCACTAGTGGCGCAGTTCCATTCTGCAGACTAAATTTTATTTGGGATCCGGTCTCTAGGTCGACAGTGTCTAGGTCGACCACTATTGGTCGACAGTAACTAGGTCGACAGGGTTTCTAGGTCGACAGGGTCTCTGGGTCGACAGGTCAAAATGTCGACATGAGTTTTTCACTACTTTTTTCTTTTTTGAACCTTTTCATACTTAACGATCCACGTGGACTACGATTGGAATGGTAGTCTGTGTCAAGCGAAGCGGTAGTGGAGCGAGGCACCTTGCCCGAAACACAGCGAGCCATGTGAGGGGACACGGTGCACTAATTGGGGTTCCTGGTCACTCTACGAAGAAAACGACACCAAAAAAACATAAAAAACATAAAAAAACTCATGTCGACCTTTTGACCTGTCGACCTAGACCATGTCGACCTAAAGACCCTGTCGACCTAGTTACTGTCGACCAATAGTGGTCGACCTACATACTGTCGACCTAGTTACTATCTACCTTCCATACCACACCCATTTTATTTTGGTTGATCTGTTTTGGAAGCTACCACTCATTTGTATGTAGCACTACACTTATAAATTGATCTTGCCTAGCACTCCGACATATCTGCAATATATGTCGGTATCGTCTGTGCTGCAGGGCCCGACCTGATATGTCTGTAAAAGATGTCATTCACAGACATATTAAGTGTACACACCCACCAATGCACTACTGATTTAGGGGACCATTTATCATTGAATGTTTGTGGCTTAATCCCTGAAAATACATCCTGGGACGTCAAAAGCTTTAACTGCTTGGTGCCCTGTCCTCTCCAAGTGCCTACACCCCAATGTCTTCCCTGTGGATCCCTATGGACCCTGAGGAAGAAGTTAAGTATCCGCTGAATGTATCAAAGAGGGACCGCAACAAAATCTCTGATACCTGCTACGATCTCTCCATTCCCACCGACAGCCGCATCCCCCACAGAAACCTGTGATATTGTCAGATTTCCCATATCCCATAATGCAAAGCATTCTGGAGATTGGCCTCCCACAGCTATCCATTGTAGCCTACATATCCCGGATGTAGATTGTAAGCTCGCAAGAGCAGGGCCTTTCCTTTTCTTACTTACACTATCTTATACTCCATACTCCCATTGATGGCAACTAACCCCTGGTTTTCTATACCTGTCCTATTTTGTCTTGTACTGTTTTCTTGTTTGCTCATTTGATTATATACTGTGCAATGGACGCTGCGGAAACCTTGTGGCGCCATATAAATAAAGGATAATAATAATGTAGTTCCGGAGGGTCCCCCCAGAACCCTCCGCCGGAAATGACCACTGTGCATATGCGGTCAGGTGGAGAGCTGGGTAGAGAATTGTTAGGCTTTCCAAAATACATTCGTTTTAGGGAGTGTTTGAAGCGTTGGAGACTGGTGGAAGTCTGATATGAGAGAGTGTGTGGAGCCGCTGGAGACAGGAGGTAATGGATGGGCAGGTGAAGCAATGGCCATTTGCAGAGCAGACATGGCAGGATGGGTGTGGTTGCATATGCATGAGTGGGGGGCTCAGAATGAGGAGTCTGTATAGCAGGTAGGGAGCCAGTGTAGTTACTGGAGGAGGGGCAGGCAGAGTAAGGTGTGAAGGAAGGAGGTGGAACAGCAGTTCTGCTGAGGATGGACTGTAGTCAGGGGACAGGGTGAGGAGGAGGCTGTAGTAGAAGAGGCTGCAGATGTGAGGAACAGATAAGCAGGAAGGGAGAAGCAATAGGCAGGATGACCAGGGTAAAGGGCATTAGAGGATAAGAGTACATGAGAGAAGGGGGCAGAGAATGGACGTCTGTGGGACGCAATCCATGTGGAGACCAGCAGGTGAACCGGAACTGCAGCATACTGCCTGCAAATCTTGTTTATAACCATGTGCTACTGTAACTACAGATGTGTCCTCACATATCTAGCCTCAATACGCCCTGTAGTGCAGGATGCCCGGTGTGTGTGAGCTGCCAGTTCCTGTACAACCCTGCTGATGGCGGGCGTCTTTTTTTGCCAAAAAAATAGATTTCTATTTCAGCTATTGATATTTTGAACGGGGTGTTCATTTATTTATAGTACGTTGCTTTGTTCTTTCTATGGGGTACAAATATACGGTAACTCGCAGAATCCAATAAGCAATAGCCTACCACCAGTCAGTAAACGTTAGATTATGTAAGCAAGGGTCTGATTGGTTACTCTGGGCACAAACAGAGCTGTATCCTTCTCAAAATCATGAAATAAACCACATGGGGAAATACTTATAGAACTTTGCACACTATATTAAAATATATATATATATCTGGCTGAGCGTTTACATAAAGGAATGATGGAGAAAATCTGCTGCCAATATGAGAATGTTACAACGCCAGGCTGGCGATATACTGATAACAGTGGGATAACAACTTTGCTGCACTGAAGTAGGTTTTACACGTGTTATATAGAAGTTTCCACTAATTGTTTTATTATGTGAAGCAGATGTGATTTATAGTATTGCACGCTGTAACACGTGCCTGTGCCCAGTATCGCATGGCAAAGTAACTGCTCTGAGCCGCCAGTGATCAGAGAACACAGGAGGAGAAAATCGGTCATTCTGCATGCACTAAGGGCCGGATCCCGTTGTGGACGCTGTAAGCACTGCAGCAGAAATGTATACATGTGGTAATACAGGAGGCATCGGGTGGAAATAGATGCCCCTGCGTGTGTGTGTGATCCGCCGTTACATCCGCACATCATGGAGGACCATCGCCAGCTGAGTAACCTTCAGGAGCGATGTGCGTTATGTGATGTCACACACCTACTGCATAGTGACATCATACATCCCTTGCTGAGTGAGGTCCGGCAGGAGTGATGTGTATTATGTGATGTCACACAGCCACTGCATAGTGACATCATACATCCCTTGCTGAGTGAGGTCCGGCAGGAGTGATGTGCGTTATGTGATGTCACACACCTACTGCATAGTGACATCATACATCCCTTGCTGAGTGAGGTCCGGCAGGAGTGATGTGTATTATGTGATGTCACACAGCCACTGCATAGTGACATCATACATCCCTTGCGGAGTGAGGTCCGGCAGGAGTGATGTGCGTTATGTGATGTCACACACCTACTGCATAGTGACATCATACATCCCTTGCTGAGTGAGGTGCGGCAGGAGTGATGTGCATTCTGTGATGTCACACACCTACTGCATAGTGACATCATTCATCCCTTGCTGAGTGAGGTGCGGCAGGAGTGATGTGCATTCTGTGATGTCACACACCTACTGCATAGTGACGTCATACATCCCTTGCTGAGTGAGGTCCGGCAGGAGTGATGTGTATTATGTGATGTCACACACCTTGATGTGCATTATGTGATGTCACACACCTACTGCATAGTGACATCATTCATCCCTTGCTGAGTGAGGTGCGGCAGGAGTGATGTGCATTCTGTGATGTCACACACCTACTGCATAGTGACGTCATACATCCCTTGCTGAGTGAGGTCCGGCAGGAGCGATGTGCGTTATGTGATGTCACACACCTACTGCATAGTGACATCATACATCCCTTGCTGAGTGAGGTCCGGCAGGAGTGATGTGTACTATGTGATGTCACACACCTACTGCATAGTGACATCATACATCCCTTGCTGAGTGAGGTCCGGCAGGAGCGATGTGCGTTATGTGAGGTCACACAGCCACTGCATAGTGAAATCATACATTTCTTGCTGAGTGAGGTCCGGCAGGAGTGATGTGCGTTATGTGATGTCACACACCTACTGCATAGTGACATCATACATCCCTTGCTGAGTGAGCTCCGGCAGGAGTGATGTGTATTATGTGATGTCACACAGCCACTGCATAGTGACATCATACATCCCTTGCTGAGTGAGGTCCGGCAGGAGTGATGTGCGTTATGTGATGTCACACACCTACTGCATAGTGACATCATACATCCCTTGCCGAGTGAGGTACGGCAGGAGCGATGTGCGTTATGTGATGTCACACACCTACTGCATAGTGACATCATACATCCCTTGCTGAGTGAGGTCCGGCAGGAGTGATGTGTATTTTGTGATGTCACACAGCCACTGCATAGTGACATCATACATCCCTTGCTGAGTGAGGTCCGGCAGGAGTGATGTGTATTATGTGATGTCACACAGCCACTGCATAGTGACATCATACATCCCTTGCTGAGTGAGGTCCGGCAGGAATGATGTGCGTTATGTGAGGTCACACACCTACTGCATAGTGACATCATACATCGCTTGCTGAGTGAGGTCCGGCAGGAGCGATGTGTATTATGTGATGTCACACACCTACTGCATAGTGACATCATACATCCCTTGCCGAGTGAGGTCCGGCAGGAGCGATGAGCGTTATGTGATGTCACACACCTACTGCATAGTGACGTCATACATCCCTTGCTGAGTGAGGTCCGGCAGGAGTGATGTGTATTATGTGATGTCACACACCTTGATGTGCATTATGTGATGTCACACACCTACTGCATAGTGACATCATTCATCCCTTGCTGAGTGAGGTGCGGCAGGAGTGATGTGCATTCTGTGATGTCACACACCTACTGCATAGTGACGTCATACATCCCTTGCTGAGTGAGGTCCGGCAGGAGTGATGTGCGTTATGTGATGTCACACAGCCACTGCATAGTGACATCATACATCCCTTGCTGAGTGAGGTGCGGCAGGAGTGATGTGCATTCTGTGATGTCACACACCTACTGCATAGTGACGTCATACATCCCTTGCTGAGTGAGGTCCGGCAGGAGTGATGTGCGTTATGTGATGTCACACAGCTACTGCATAGTGACATCATACATCGCTTGCTGGATGAGGACTGGCAAGGGTTCCCCGTTACTCACCGGGTGGATAATTAGGTACAATTGGACACAACCAATGCATACATGAGCTTTAATGGCACATACACCTGACCCCTCTTACCTGACACCCTGGGTTGTAATCTGCACAGAAACAGATCACCGGACCAGACACCTCTGAGCATGTCAGCACTAAGGTCTATGACCTGTATAAAAGCGATCAGACAGAAACTCTCTTCCCCTTACAGTGTGGGACTCCGCGGTGACCTCTTATATCCTAATATGTTCCATTACGCTCTATGCAGCCTGCAGAAACATATCACACCACTGAGAACTCTTTCCATAACTGATACTGCATGCATATTGTGAGCCGGAGAGCAGAGATCCGGGATAACGCTGAAGAATTGTGTTCTGCGTTGGAGAAAGTATCATTAAACCGTAAGCAGTCAATGGCAGCTCTGTGCTATGGGATGTCCTATTTAATAGGCAGACACCTCAATATCCACATGGCTTATTGGTAAGTCTGGGGCCTGACGTGTTAATGAGACGAGCCGCTCCGGGCTAAGGAAAACACACCTCTACTAGTAACATTTCCAACCAGAGGGGGAAAAACTCTTTGAAAACACAAGTATTATTTGAATTCAAAAGAAACACCAATTATTCTCACAGTGGGGAAGGCGGTGAGCTGAGTGTTACATTAAATAAAATAAAAAAGTAAAAAACACGCCTGCCAGGATAAAGAAAACGGGGTGTCCAGACTTGTAAATCCTGGCGCAGGCCCAAGGTAAAGACAAAGCTTTCAGAGTACAGTGTGCCGGAGCTCGGCTGAATCCATCGCAGCGGCGACTGGCACAGGCCTCGCTTCACGCGTCGCCTTCCATGTATGAAACACGTTAGAGGTTGTGTGTGTTTGAGGGGGGAGGTGCCGACTACCGGTATCACCTCTTCTCTGTTACCCGCTCCGCTGCATAGAAGCCTTCCCCGCTATAACTGTGCACTCACCACGGCACAGATCCCATTTCTAGATCATAGCGGGATAAGGGGTCCGGAATTCCCAGCAGTTCATGGACTCCTTACTGGCCTCACTGGACATCAGTGGGATCAGAGGGATTTAGAGATGGATGGGGCGTGTCCTAGCAGAACTCCAAATGACTGTGTAAGAATCAGGCTGTCCAGCATGTGCGGGCTTCATGCAAAAGCAGCCAGTATTTACCCTGCATGCAAACTTAATACATGTTTGCCCCCCTTGCAGTGCAGCATGGTCTGTCCAGGTACACAGTTACTCCTTTTGTTCTATCCCAACCCTGAATCAGTCCCGTCACTCACAGTATCCCGCTGACACATGAGTGGCAACTTCTCAGTGACCTACCGTACATAGGGGCTAATTCAGGTTGGATTGCAAATCGCGATCCAACCAGAATTATTATGATCGCCCTGCAGGGGGGCTGCAGAAAATGTGATCGCCTCTGCCTGTCAATCAGGCGGCGGCAGCCGGGGGGCGGGAGGGGCGGCAACGCTCTATTTCCGGGGTGGAGACGGAGAGTTGCGGGGAAAGTGCAGCGCGAACAGGGGGCATGTCGGGGGCGTGATGTCACACGCAGACACCGCAATCGGGAACATGGCGGCGGGCCTCCTGCGGGTGCAGCTAAGCTGCGCCGGCAGGAGGCATCCTCTGTTTCTGCTAACAAGCAGAAATTGCGATGCGTTTGCAATTTCTGCTTGTTGAAGGGGGGGGGGGGGGGGAGATGGCGGTCAGCATGCTAGTTAAAGGATTGCAAATTCTGCTCATCGATTGCAAGTTCTGCTAATTAGCAGAATTTGCAATTCAGACCTGATTGCAGCAGCAAGCAGGGGGGGGGGCAGATGTAACATGTGCAGAGAGAGTTAGATTTGGGTGCGGTTGGTTCAAACTGAAATCTAAATTGAAGTAATAATAAAGCAGCCAATAATTACCTTGCACAGAAACAATATAACCCACCCAAATCTAACTCTTTCTGCACATGTTACATGTTGGTGATATGTAACTGAGATGAATGGCCACGGTCTTCCTAATCAGTGAGGCCACGTTACCGTGGAAGGGGGAGTTGCCATGATACTGACCCCTGACTCTGATCAGGAAACCATTCCTTCCAAGCCATACATGGACAGATAGCAGACTTATTGGGACAAGAGACCGTCCATGCAGGACAGGACATCAGGGCCGTAACTAGGGGGGCTAAGGTGGCATGCGCCCCCGGGTGCAGGATTTGAGGGGGCACCAAGGAGTTACAGAGGAACAGGGTTTATTTTTGTTAGTTTTCTTTTTTACCGGCAGTGCTGTGCTGCTCCAGTGAGGCACCAGACAGCACCCTTGGCAGTGTCTCTGACCCACCTGTCTGCCCACAGCTGGCTTCAACGCTGTGTGGGTGAGCTCCAGTACCTGGGATCTCTTCTATGCCGGCTACTGTCTTAAACTCTCTTCTTTGCCACACAGTGCTGCAACTAGTGTGCGGTGCACTGTACAAGCAAGAGAAAGCGCACTGTGCTCTCAGTTAGCAGTGTCAAGCTCCACTTTGCCTCCCAGATGGGGGGATTTGGTGTAGCTTATAAGGGGATGTAGTGTAGTGATGTAGTGTACCATATAGAATATGTAGTGTAGTAATGTATTGCAGTATATAGGGGCATGTAGTGCATATAAGGGGATGTAGTGTAGTGATGTAGTGTAGCATATATGGTATGTAGTGCAGAGCATAGGGACATGTAGTGTAGTGATGTAATTCAGCGTGTAGGGGATGTAGTATAGTGATGTAGTGCAGTGGATAGGGGAATGTAGTGCAGTGACGAAGTGTTATGCTATAGTGCAATGTATGGGGACACACAGTGGAGCATGTACTTGAACACGCTGGCGGGGCATGTGACGCATACTGTAGGGCATTTGATGCACATAGGGGAATATTGTCCAATAGTATCTCAGTTTTTTTCAAATTTCCTGGTAATCTGATATTTTAGTTGACAGATTGTTTTACTGTTGTTGTTGTTGTTGTTGTGGGTGTTTTTTATTTTATTTATTTATTTTATTTATTTATTTATTTTTTGGGGGGAGGGGTTGCAAACTATTGCCTTGCCCCGGGTGACGAAAATCCTAGTTTCGGCCATGAGGACATAGTCACCTTTTCCCAAACTAGGCCAATGCCTACAACGCAATGACATATGTGATAAGTTAGCTGTCACATTGATCAGACCAGAATACTCAGTTCCCCCGTACAGCACCGTGTACATAGTGGATCATGAGATGTAACAGCACAGTATATGTGTACGGCTAGTAAAACATGACTGTATACCTGACATTCCTTCTTCCATATCTGTATCGTCTGCATTGGGGTCACAGTAAAATTCCTCCAAGGAGTTGATGGTGCATTGTCCCACTACGGGCTTCCGCCCAAACTGCCGATTGTCAATCACCTTTACAATGATGGGAGGACAGTACAGGCCTTCCCTGGGCAGTCTCTGAATAGGAGGAATAGAGAAAGGTTAGCGTTCTGGGAGTGCTTACAGCTATGGTACATTGTACAGGAAAACAGGCACTTGTTAGTTTCCATAAAGGTAGCGATCACTAATATTTCACTCCAGTAGCCACTGCGATGGATTAAATTACCACAATTCATAACGTATTGATCATTAGTTTCTACCGTAAAACAAGTGAAAGTCTTCCGGCATAAGAAGTCCTGCAGAGAGCCTTCAGCTACCCGCATCTCTTCTTTTATATGTGTATACCATTCTACCCGCACCCTACAGGCTGCCAGAGACCTATCATCCTCACTTATCACCTCCTCACATCTATTCAGAAGGATTACAGTAGGATTCACAGATTAAGCCTTACAACACATGTCTATAGTGCAGTTTATGAGGTTTCGTGAATAACCTGTTATTAGGGGACACCACTCACGGCCCCTCCCATCTACGGTGATCATTTCCTGGCACCAGTACCCAGTGAGACAGGAGTGATTGAAATAAACTAAGAGCCAGGTGATGCTTTATTGCCAGGAGACCTGTAGAGTGCATACGTGACAACATTTGGGCCGTGTGACATGTAGGACGGAATGTACTAAGCAGTGATAAAAGTGGAGAAGTGAGCCAGTGGAGAAGCTGCCCATGGAAACCAATCAGCATTGACGTAACATTTATAATTTGCATACTATAAAAGTGTACAGAGCAGCTGATTGGCTGACATGGGCAGCTTCTCCACTGGCTCACTTCTCCACTTTTATCACTGCTTAGTACATGTCCCCCCCATAGGCGTGCGCACAGGGGGGAGCCTGGTGCGCACAGGCACCCCCTTATGTCCGGACCCCCCCCCCCCCCCCCCCCCTCACACTCGCCTGTTGCTGCGGTCCCGGAGCAAGCAAGGCGGAGACTCTGCCCAGCAAAACCTGTAGCCGCGCCCCCACCCCCCCACCCGGAGACGGCACAAACATAACGGGAGTGCGGCTCCTATTCACAAGTAGAACAGGACACCATCATCCCCCCCCCCTTGGAAAGCGCTGCAGACTGTGACTTCCCCTGTAGAACAGCAGCTGATATGCCACAGCACAGCAGGCACTGGGAATTATCACACTGAAGAAAAGAGAAGGAGGCCGCAATCAACTGGGGTTATCCCAGTGAGGTAACTTGGTTTACAACAGTCTGCAGCGCTCTCCGGGGGTTGGAGGTCTGGTGTCCTGTTCCTACACCAAACAGTTGTCCGCTGGTTCCTCCTTGTAAGCCACGGAGATGGGCAAGTTCAGGGGAGCTCCTGCGTTAGGTGAGCAACTCCACCCAGCAGTTACCATGAGACTCACTGCACTCCTCGGCTCCGAACAGCTGGTGAGGGGGTGCCAGCCATGCCCAGCTGAGCTATATTTAAAAGATATATATTCAGTATATTTATGATCTTTTAGGATAATACTGTAGTATGGTTATACCTCCCACCTTGTCTTCTTGTTAAATAGGGACGTCATCACGTGCCGAAATGATTGGGCACGACTTTGCAGATTGGGGGCGTTTTCGTCAGTATGGGGGCAGGAACAGCATTCAGTGAGCTGCTGGCCATGCCCTCTGTCCCTCTTTATCGGGGAATATACGCTATGCGCACAGCATCTATTTACCACTGCTATGCTCAGAGCAGCGAGTGACAGAGGTGATCACCCAACTGCCGCACCCCACCGTGGGACACTGCGACCCCCGGGTGGGACAGCGGGACAGACCATGAAAAACGTGACTGTCCCGCCCAAGTCAGGACAGTTGGGAGGCCTGGTTTGGTGATTACTGTGGTGCATTTGGTAAAGCAGGGTAGGTTTGTTAGTTTTTGGTAGTCGTACCATAACTATATGAAGAATCGGGGGCTAGGTTTAGGCTGTGGAGAGGGGGGTTAGGGGGTTAGTTAGAGCCAGAGACACAGAAAGTGAGGAGGATGGTGAGGGATGCAGATGGGAGATGATGGCGTGGCAGAGAAACGCAGGCAGGAGATTATAGCGTGGCTGAGAGAAGACGCAGGGAGGAAATGATGATGTAGCTAGGAGACGACACAGGGAGGAGATGATGGCGTGGCTAAGAGAAGACACAGGGAGGAAATGATGATGTAGCTAGGAGACGACACAGGGAGGAGATGATGGCGTGGCAGAGAAACGCAGGCAGGAGATTATAGCGTGGCTGAGAGAAGACACAGGGAGGAAATGATGATGTAGCTAGGAGACGACACAGGGAGGAGATGATGGCGTGGCTAAGAGACGACGAAGGGAGGAGATTATGGCGTGGCTGAGAGACGATGTAGGGGGGTACATGATGGTGTGGCTGAGAGATGCAGAGGGCAAGAGGTGACATGAGTCTGATTGAACCCCTGTAGGATGATGACATTGGTTATACTCCTATACAAACAGGCATCTTTCGGACCATGTGATATCCTACATGAATAGTGAATACCGAATGAAGACGCTGTCTGCTCAAGAAGGATACATTTCTTCAGAGGTTCCCCTTTGTGAGAAACCACCATGTAGGTAAGGTGCATATGGAATGTCAATAGGCAGTAATAGACACGCCCAGTAGGTGGAGCTATACACGCCCCTCCAACGGTTCACCACCTCATAAAATGTGCTACGCACGCCTATGTGCCCCTCTAAACACCCAAGCCTGGGATTGCTTTCCTCCGGGCGGGGAAGGGTTAATGTTTCTGGGAGGCTCTGTTGTGAAGTGGGGTGAGGTCTGGTTAGCATATGGTGTGGGAAATAAGGGGTGGGGTTTTAGGTTCATTTCAGGATTGCTCTAGGAATCCATCTTAGGGAATTGTTTCCTCCTGGATGTTACCCGCCCTCCCTTCCATGTGCAGTTGTTATGTTGCTGGTGTCAGCTTTTGTGGCGGGAAAGAACGGTTGCAGTTGACATCTGTCTTTTGGGTTGGAGGTGGTCTCCCCTCCAATACATGTCTTAGGCTGATTTTACCCTACCGGGGTCAGCGGCACCACCGGTCCAGGTGGGCCTCATGTTGTTGTGTCATTGGGGTGGGAGGTGGATACCTCGGGCATGGTTATGCGCGCCACCCCTGTGGTAAAGTGGTGTATGCAGTTGGCGATCTTGCACTGGGGGGAGGGAGGCGTTCTTTCTGGGCCACCATACTTTCTTCTTTCTCTTTCATTCAGTATTAGAGTTATGCTAGTTTAGTTATACCTTAAATAGTTTAGTTTTAAATAAATAAATAAATAAATAAAGCTGACTTTACTTTCCCCTTATGCAATTCTCCGTGTCTTTATTTATAAGGATTAAGGTGGTAATGTTTTTGCCTTTCTCTGGCGGGAGGGGGGGCATTCATCAGGTGATGGGGAGCTTATGGAACTCTCATGTCTGATGCACCAATAAGCTATCATTCTATCATTTCCTAGATGAGACAAATAACTCCCCACCCCCACACGCCCCCTTACCAACATTCCCTGCCAGTCCACGTATCTCCTGTCCTAAACAACACAGAAAAAATGCCACCAGGATAGATTCAAATGGATATTGCTAAAGCCGGGCTGGATAATGTCAACATTAGCAGGACTGTGTAGACACTGCCGTATCTCACTGCACAAATATATACAACAATAATATATTAACATGTTATACGATGGTGAACTAAACACAGTAAGGGGGAGATTTATCAAAGCTTGGAGAAAAAGCGGAGAGAGAGAGATAACGTACCAACCAATCAGCTCCTAACTGCCGTTTTTCTAAGCCTGTAAAATAACAGGTGCTGATTGGTTGGTATTTTATGTCACTGCACTTTATCTCTATTCAAGCGTTGATAAATCTCCCCCTTTATCTCTTTCCAAGCTTTGACAAAACTCACGCTAAAAGGCACAAAAAGAAATCGTCTGAGACACAAAGCCAGACATTCTGAGGAGATAATACTGCATAATAATTAAGATTATTATTAATGTACTGTAGTTAATATCTGTAACAGTTCAATAAACAGATTCCAGAATGCAAATCCCAATTCTCATGTACAATAGGTCACTCCTCCGATCTGACTCCTCCAGATTGTAAGCTCTTGCGAATCAGACCTTCGCTACCCTTTGTGCCACTTTGCAAATGTACAGTATCAACAATATAATAATAATAATAATAATAATAATTGCTATAGTGTAATTATTAGTCCAAGCTGCATCCTAAATGATCAGCTGTTGCTTGCCATACATCGCTAGAGAGGGGTCAGCACATAGCCGTGTACTGATCCTAATGCAACAGCTCAAGGCCTCGGCACCAGGCCTCCGATGTAATATTCCCAGCGCTGGTGATAAACGGCCTCCTACCTTGTGATATAAGAAACACATGCCGGCTCTCTCACAGCTCTGGAATATCGGCCTGTAAAAGTGGCTGAACCTCGGCCAAGAGGGTTTTATAGGCACCTGGGCTTCCTTACCGTGCGAGGGTCAGGGGAGAAATCTGCTTACTGTATTAAGGCTCTTACCACTTCCATGAAGAGGACACACACATCAAAGTTGGGGTTCTTTTTGACGTTTTTAATAACGCAAGACTGGATCATTTCATCGCCACACTCCACAATGAGGCTGGGGGACGTCACGCTGGCCAGCTGGTAGCTCTTAAGGTTCCTCAGACCCCATGCCAAAACCTGCAGTTGGAGCGGGCAAAAGCTTATGTTTAAAAGATTTGTTTAATACCCGGCATTGACTCGTCATCGTGACCGCTAGAGAGAGAGCAGGGAAACTGGTATATAGGGTAACAACATCACAATAACCACAAGCGCCAGGCCTCCTAGCAGGACGCAACACAGACACCACACAGGTCCATCTAGCGATGGCGTATCACATACAGTACATGATATACTATGGATAGGTGATATTATACCACTGTATGCCATTATATCAGCAGCTGTACAGGGTTAAACTGCGGGAACCGGGAGTAAGGGTAAGGCACCAGTGGGGGGAGGGTTACGGTTTGGCTGCGGGGATGGGGGGATTAGGTTTAGGCCCCACTAGGGGGTGGGGGGTTAGGGTTTGGCATTAAGGGGGGAGGTTAGGGTTAGGCTGCGGGAAGAGTGGGTTAGGGTTAGGGGGTAGAAGATAGGGGGGTACATACTTACCGCGCCCCTGACTAGATTTCAAACTTCGGTATGCCAGCGTCGGTATTGTGACCGCTGGAATCCCGTCTGTCGGCCAAACAAACTGAACCCGTCGGTTGCACATGAGTAATTAACAACATGAGCGCAAGGTGTGACATAAATCTCTGTGACGTGAGCTTGGTGTCAGTGAGATATGTTACTAGCGCTGACCGCGATGATCTCCAGGTATAACAACGTGCAAAACGTCACAGCTGCACACCTACATATCACATCCGTATTCAGCTGTACAATGATGTGACAATGATATTCAATAACTTTGTTGCAGGTAAATAAGACTGAATGAGCGATTGTTACCCCCATGATAGAGATGGAAACAGGGAGAATCTGCTGTGACTAGTAATGATTTATGTTACAGTGTAACACAAGGTAACGTGCACTTCTGTACACCTGCAATGGCAGACCATGTAATACGGGAAGTAGCACGCATGTGTCATATGAGCTGTGCGCAGAAGTAATATCACATCTGGCTATCGTGATTAGAGCACAACCTACATTATATAGTACACACCTGCTTAGTAACTACATTATATAACGCACACCTGCTTAGTAACTACATTATATAGTGCACACCTGCTTAGTAACTACATTATATAATGCACACCTGCTTAGTAACTACATTATATAGTGCACACCTGCTTAGTAACTACATTATATAACGTACACCTGCTTAGTAACTACATTATATAACGCACACCTGCTTAGTAACTACATTATATAACGCACACCTGCTTAGTAACTACATTATATAGCGCACACCTGCTTAGTAACTACATTATATAACGCACACCTGCTTAGTAACTACATTATATAATGCACACCTGCTTAGTAACTACATTATATAGTGCACACCTGCTTAGTAACTACATTATATAGTACACACCTGCTTAGTAACTACATTATATAACGCACACCTGAATAGTAACTACATTATATAGTGCACACCTGCTTAGTAACTACATTATATAGTGCACACCTGCTTAGTAACTACATTATATAACGCACACCTGCTTAGTAACTACATTATATAGTGCACACCTGCTTAGTAACTACATTATATAATGCACACCTGCTTAGTAACTACATTATATAGTGCACACCTGCTTAGTAACTACATTATATAACGCACACCTGAATAGTAACTACATTATATAGTGCACACCTGCTTAGTACCTACATTATATAGTGCACACCTGCTTAGTAACTACATTATATAACGCACACCTGCTTAGTAACTACATTATATAACGCACACCTGCTTAGTAACTACATTATACAGTGCACACCTGCTTAGTAACTACATTATATAGCGCACACCTGCTTAGTAACTACATTATATAGTGCACACCTGCTTAGTAACTACATTATATAACGCACACCTGCTTAGTAACTACATTATATAGTGCACTCCTGCTTAGTAACTACATTATATAACGCACACCTGCTTAGTAACTACATTATATAACGCACACCTGCTTAGTAACTACATTATATAACGCACACCTGCTTAATAACTACATTATATAGCACACACCTGCTTAATAACTACATTATATAGCACACACCTGCTTAGTAACTACATTATATAGCGCACACCTGCTTAGTAACTATATCATATAGCACACACCTGCTTAGTAACTATATTATATAATGCACACCTGCTTAGTAACTACATTATATAGTGCACACCTGCTTAGTAACTACATTATATAAAGCACACCTGCTTAGTAACTACATTATATAACGTACACCTGCTTAGTAACTACATCATAACGCACATCTGCTTAATAAGTACATTATATAGCGCACACCTGCTTAGTAACTACATTATATAAAGCACACCTGCTTAGTAACTACATTATATAACGCACACCTGCTTAGTAACTACTTTATATAAAGCACACCTGCTTAGTAACTACATTATATAGTGCACACCTGCTTAGTAACTACATTATATAACGCACACCTGCTTAGTAACTACATTATATAACGCACACCTGCTTAGTAACTACATTATACAGTGCACACCTGCTTAGTAACTACATTATATAGCGCACACCTGCTTAGTAACTACATTATATAGTGCACACCTGCTTAGTAACTACATTATATAACGCACACCTGCTTAGTAACTACATTATATAGTGCACTCCTGCTTAGTAACTACATTATATAACGCACACCTGCTTAGTAACTACATTATATAACGCACACCTGCTTAGTAACTACATTATATAACGCACACCTGCTTAATAACTACATTATATAGCACACACCTGCTTAATAACTACATTATATAGCACACACCTGCTTAGTAACTACATTATATAACGTACACCTGCTTAGTAACTACATTATATAGCGCACACCTGCTTAGTAACTATATCATATAGCACACACCTGCTTAGTAACTATATTATATAACGCACACCTGCTTAGTAACTACATTATATAGTGCACACCTGCTTAGTAACTACATTATATAAAGCACACCTGCTTAGTAAGTACATTATATAACGTACACCTGCTTAGTAACTACATCATAACGCACATCTGCTTAATAAGTACATTATATAGCGCACACCTGCTTAGTAACTACATTATATAAAGCACACCTGCTTAGTAACTACATTATATAACGCACACCTGCTTAGTAACTACTTTATATAAAGCACACCTGCTTAGTAACTACATTATATAACGCACACCTGCTTAGTAACTACATTATATAAAGCACACCTGCTTAGTAACTACATTATATAGCGCACATCTGCTTAATAAGTACATTATATAGCGCACACCTGCTTAGTAACTACATTATATAGTGCACACCTGCTTAGTAACTACATTATATAATGCACACCTGCTAAGTAACTACATTATATAACGCACACCTGCTTAGTAACTACATTATATAATGCACACCTGCTTAGTAACTACATTATATAATGCACACCTGCTTAATAACTACACTATATAGTGCACATTTGCTTAGTAACTACATTATATAATGCACACCTGCTTAGTAACTACATTATATAAAGCACACCTGCTTAGTAACTACATTATATAGCGCACATCTGCTTAATAAGTACATTATATAGCGCACACCTGCTTAGTAACTACATTATATAGTGCACACCTGCTTAGTAACTACATTATATAACGCACACCTGCTTAGTAACTACATTATATAAAGCACACCTGCTTAGTAACTACATTATATAGAGCACACCTGCTTAGTAAGTACATTATATAGCGCACACCTGCTTAGTAACTACATTATATAACGCACACCTGCTTAGTAACTACATTATATAGTACACACCTGCTTAGTAACTACATTATATAGCACACATCTGCTTAGTAACTACATTATATAGTGCACACCTGCTTAGTAACTACATTATATAGCACACACCTGCTTAGTAACTACATTATATAACGTACACCTGCTTAGTAACTACATTATATAGCGCACACCTGCTTAGTAACTATATCATATAGCACACACCTGCTTAGTAGTAACTACATTATATAACGCACACCTGCTTAATAACTACATTATATAGTGCACATTTGCTTAATAAGTACATTATATAGAGCACACCTGCTTAGTAAGTACATTATATAGCGCACACCTGCTTAGTAACTACATTATATAACGCACACCTGCTTAATAACTACATTATATAGTGCACATTTGCTTAATAAGTACATTATATAGAGCACACCTGCTTAGTAAGTACATTATATAGCGCACACCTGCTTAGTAACTATATCATATAGCACACACCTGCTTAGTAACTACATTATATAACGCACACCTGCTTAGTAACTACATTATATAGTGCACACCTGCTTAGTAAGTACATTATATAGCGCACACCTGCTTAGTAACTATACTCACCTCAATAGCAGTTCTCTGCAGTACAGGTTTAATCCCTTGGGGAACCATGTACACATTGGCACTTCTCTGTGGAGGAGGGTACGGAAGATCTGTATCTGCAGACTAAGGTGTAAGAAGACAAAAGGAACATAGTTGATGACATAAGGATTAATTACAATTAAGCAGTGTAATAATGAAGACATCTGCATGACACTGTGTTAGATCCAGTGGTAATGAGGCCCCCACTAACTCAGCTCAACAGGCTTATCATGAACAAAACTCAGGTGACAGGTCACTGGCGCCCTCTCTGGGTAAGATTCCAAACTGCGCTCTATCTGTATTACATATATGGTTTGCTCTGATGACTTGCACTAGGGATTAGTGAATAAATTTTAGCTTAATGCCCCAATATACTAATAAACTGCCCGCCAGTACTCGTGTGATCATTCTGATCTGTGATCTTGAGATCTAAGGCGACAGCAGAAGGAAGGGACTTGGCCAGATTAATTAAAATACCAAACTATTAAATCCCCTCTGTATTCGCTCTATCGCTGATCATGAACGTAACTCAGTTTATGGGGGAGATTTATCAAAGCTTGGAGAAAAAGTAACTAACTTTACAGTAACTAACCACTCAGCTCCCAACACTCACTTTACAGGCTGTGCTTGAAAAATGACAGTTTGAAGCTGATTGATTGATAGTTTATCTCTCTGTAAGCTTTGATACATCTCCCGCTATGTGCCATTACTGTACACCGAGATAAAAATATACTAATATAAGCACTGTCAATCTAAAGATTACTGCAGCAGATAGTAAATAACCAGCGGCACAGAGGCAAATGCAAATTCCAAGTGTGATGTAAAGTAGCAGCGGCAGCTCTAAGCGCACATTCCTGGTTCATGTTTGTGACGCATGACGCAACACTTTGTGCATGAACAGTGTAGGCGTAAGACGTTGTATTAGATGGAGCCGCTGCACTGACACTAAGTACATGGTGCAATCACCGCAGTGAAATCACCTACAGTGTCACAGATCACTACGGCGGTGAGAATATCTGGCGGATGTGACAATGCCATGCAATGCACAGACCAGCAGTTAATGCTTTAGGACACACAGCAACAACACAGATTAGTAACAGAATGTATTAATTGAGCAGTGTGTGGAGACAAAGGTCATCTGCAATAAGTATAATATAGAATCAGTACTTGTGTAACAATGGGGCAGATGTATTAAGCCTGGAGAAGTGATAAAGCAGTGATAAATGCAAGGTGATAACGCACCAGCCAATCAGTTCCAATATGTAAATTGACAGTTGGGAGCTGATTGGCTGGTACATCAATTCCTTTTACTTATCACTGCTTTATCACTTCTCCAGGCTTAATATATCTGGCCCATTGTAACTCTAATTAATGATTGCTAGGGGCAAAATGTTGCACTTCGTCAGGTGCATGGGCACTAAAAGTGGGCATCTCAGCCCTTGCACATTCAGCCGCATGGATGTACACAAAGGAAGGCGTATACAGGCTAGACGGGCAGCTGCCAATAGACGCTGCTACGTGTGTATTGCGCGCTACACAGAATCAGGGCCATTTTTTTTATTAGCTCCCAAACGGACGCTATTTTCAGGATCAGCTAGACCTCTGGGAGTCTCTCACCAAAGGATGCCTGCCACCACCGAGGGACTGGAAGAGACTAGATGGCTACCCTCAGATCCTGCACCATCTAAAGCGAATGGGACCATGTGTAGTAGGAGGAGCTCAGCTAGCGGTTATGGGCCCTTCTACAGGACGGCACCAAGGGAGTATAATATGGAAGCCGAGGGAGTATAATATGGAAGCCGAGGGAGTATAATATGGAAGCTGAGGGAGTATAATATGGAAGCTGAGCGAGTATAATATGGAAGATGAGGGAGTATAACATGAAAGCAGAGTATAACATGGAAGCTGGGGGAGTATAATATGGAAGTTGAGTATAATATGGAAGATGAGGGAGTATAATATGGAAGCTGAGTATAATATGGAAGATGAGGGAGTATAATATGGAATCTGAGTATAATATGGAAGCTGAGGGAGTATAATATGGAAGCTGAGTATAATATGGAAGATGAGGGAGTATAATATGGAAGCTGAGCATAATATGGAAGATGGGGGAGTATAATATGGAAGATGGGGGAGTATAATATGGAATCTGAGTATAATATGGAAGCTGAGGGAGTATAATATGGAAGATGGGGGGAGTATAAAATGGAAGCTGAGGGAGTATAATATGGAGTCTGAGTACAATATGGAAGCTGGGGGAGTATAATTTGGAAGTTGAGTATAACATGGAAGATGAGGGTGTATAATATGGAAGCTGAGTATAGTATGGAAAATGAGGGAGTATAATATGGAAGCTGAGTATAATATGGAAGATGAGGGAGTATAACATGGAAGCTGAGTATAATATGGAAGATAAGGGAGTATAATATGGAAGCTGAGTATAATATGAAGATGGGGGAGTATAATATGGAAGCTGAGTATAATATGGAAGATGAGGGAGTATAATATGGAAGCTGAGTATAGTATGGAAAATGAGGGAGTATAATATGGAAGCTGAGTATAATATGGAAGATGAGGGAGTATAATATGGAAGCTGAGTATAATATGGAAGATAAGGGAGTATAATATGGAAGCTGAGTATAATATGAAGATGGGGGAGTATAATATGGAAGCTGAGTATAATATGGAAGATGAGGGAGTATAATATGGAAGCTGAGTATAATATGGAAGATGGGGGAGTATAATATGGAAGCTGAGGGAGTATAATATGGAAGATGAGGAAGTATAATATGGAAGTGGAGTATAATATGGAAGATGGAGGAGTATAATATGGAATCTGAGTATAATATGGAAGATAAGGGAGTATAATATGGAAGCTGAGTATAATATGAAGATGGGGGAGTATAATATGGAAGCTGAGTATAATATGGAAGATGAGGGTGTATAATATGGAAGTTGAGTATAATATGGAAGATGGAGGAGTATAATATGGAATCTGAGTAAAATATGGAAGCTGAGGGAGTATAATATGGAAGTTTAGTATAGGGAGTATAATATGGAAGCTGAGTATAATATGGAAGATGAGGGAGTATAATATGGAAGATGGGGGGAGTATAATATGGAAGCTGAGGGAGTATAATATGGAAGTTGAGTATGATATGGAAGATGAGGGTGTATAATATGGAAGCCGAGTATAGTATGGAAGATGAGGGAGTATAATATGGAAGATGGGGGGAGTATAATATGGAAGCTGAGGGAGTATAATATGGAAGTTGAGTATGATATGGAAAATGAGGGAGTATAATATGGAAGCTGAGTATAATATGGAAGCTGGGGGAGTATAATATGGAAGCTGAGTATAATATGAAGATGGGGGAGTATAATATGGAAGCTGAGTATAATATGGAAGATGAGGGTGTATAATATGGAAGTTGAGTATAATATGGAAGATGGAGGAGTATAATATGGAATCTGAGTAAAATATGGAAGCTGAGGGAGTATAATATGGAAGTTTAGTATAGGGAGTATAATATGGAAGCTGAGTATAATATGGAAGATGAGGGAGTATAATATGGAAGATGGGGGGAGTATAATATGGAAGCTGAGGGAGTATAATATGGAAGTTGAGTATGATATGGAAGATGAGGGTGTATAATATGGAAGCCGAGTATAGTATGGAAGATGAGGGAGTATAATATGGAAGATGGGGGGAGTATAATATGGAAGCTGAGGGAGTATAATATGGAAGTTGAGTATGATATGGAAAATGAGGGAGTATAATATGGAAGCTGAGTATAATATGGAAGCTGGGGGAGTATAATATGGAAGCTGAGTATAGTATGGAAGATGAGGGAGTATAATATGGAAGCTGAGTATAATATGGAAGATGAGGGAGTATAATATGGAATCTGAGTATAATATGGAAGCTGAGGAAGTATAATATGGAATCTGAGTATAATATGGAAGATGAGGGAGTATAATATGGAAGCTGAGGAAGTATAATATGGAAGTTGAGCATAATATGGAAGATGAGTATAATATGAAGATGGGGGAGTATAATATGGAAGCTGAGGGAGTATAATATGGAATCTGAGTATAATATGGAAGATGAGGGAGTATAATATGGAATCTGAGTATAATATGGAAGCTGGGGGAGTATAATATGGAAGTTGAGCATAATATGGAAGATGAGTATAATATGAAGATGGGGGAGTATAATATGGAAGCGGAGGGAGTATAATATGGAATCTGAGTATAATATGGAAGATGAGGGAGTATAATATGGAATCTGAGTATAATATGGAAGCTGGGGGAGTATAATATGGAAGCTGGGCGAGTATAATATGGAAGTTGAGTATGATATGGAAGTTGAGTATGATATGGAAGATGAGGGTGTATAATATGGAAGCTGAGTATAGTATGGAAGCTGGGGGAGTATAATATGGAAGATGAGGGAGTATAATATGGAATCTGAGTATAATATGGAAGATGAGGGAGTATAATATGGAATCTGAGTATAATATGGAAGATGAGGGAGTATAATATGGAAGATGAGTATAATATGGAAGATGAGTATAATATGGAAGATGAGGGAGTATAATATGGAAGTTGAGTATAATATGGAAGATGAGGGAGTATAATATGGAAGTTGAGCATAATATGGAAGATGAGGGAGTATAATATGGAAGTTGAGCATAATATGGAAGATGAGGGAGTATAATATGGAAGCTGAGTATAATATGAAGATGGGGGAGTATAATATGGAAGCTGAGGGAGTATACAGGTTGAGTATCCCTTATCCAAAATGCTTGGGACCAGAGGTATTTTGGATATGGGATTTTTCCGTATTTTGGAATAATTGCATACCATAATGAGATATCATGGTGATGGGACCTAAATCTAAGCACAGAATGCATTTATGTTACATGTACACCTTGGCCCTCATTCCGAGTTGTTCGCTCGCAAGTGAATTTTAGCAGATTTGCTCATGCTAAGCCGCCGCCTACTGGGAGTGAATCTTAGCATCTTAAAATTGCGAACGATGTATTCGCAATATTGCGATTACACACCTCGTAGCAGTTTCTGAGTAGCTCCAGACTTACTCGGCATCTGCGATCAGTTCAGTCAGTGTCGTTCCTGGTTTGACGTCACAAACACACCCAGCGTTCGGCCAGACACTCCTCCGTTTCTCCGGCCACTCCTGCGTTTTTTCCGGAAACGGTAGCGTTTTTTCCCACACGCCCATAAAACGTCCAGTTTCCGCCCAGTAACACCCATTTCCTGTCAATCACATTACGATCGCCAGAACGATGAAAAAGCCGTGAGTAAAATTCCTAACTACATAGCAAATTTACTTGGCGCAGTCGCAGTGCGTACATTGCGCATGCGCATTAAGCGGAAAATCGCTGCGATGCGAAGATTTTTACCGAGCGAACAACTCGGAATGAGGGCCCTTATACACACAGCTAGAAGGTCATTTTAGCCAATATTTTTTATAACATTGTGCAGTAAACAAAGTGTGTGTACATTCACACAATTCATTTGTGTTTCATATACACCTTATACACACAGCCTGAAGGTCATTTAATACGATATGGGGGGTCATTCCGAGTTGTTCGCTCATTATTTTTTTCTCGCAACGGAGCGATTAGTCGCTAATGCGCATGCGCAATGTCCGCAGTGCGACTGCGCCAAGTAAATTTGCTATGCAGTTAGGTATTTTACTCACGGCATTACGAGGTTTTTTCTTCGTTCTGGTGATCGTAATGTGATTGACAGGAAGTGGATGTTTCTGGGCGGAAACTGGCCGTTTTATGGGTGTGCGCGAAAAAACGCTACCGTTTCTGGGAAAAACGCGGGAGTGGCTGGAGAAACGGAGGAGTGTCTGGGCGAACGCTGGGTGTGTTTGTGACGTCAAACCAGGAACGACAAGCACTGAACTGATCGCACTGGCAGAGTAAGTCTCGAGCTACTCAGAAACTGCACAGAGAAGTCTTTTTGCAATATTGCGAATCTTTCGTTCGCAATTTTACTATGCTAAGATTCACTCCCAGTAGGCGGCGGCTTAGCGTGTGCAAAGCTGCTAAAAGCAGCTTGCGAGCGAACAACTCGGAATGACCCCCATTATTAATAACTTTGTGTATTAAACAAAGTTTGTGTACATTGAGCCATCAAAAAACAAAGGTTTCACTATTTCACTCTCACTCAAAAAAGTCCGTATTTCGGAATATTTGGATATGGGATACTCAACCTGTAATATGGAATCTGAGTATAATATGGAATCTGAGTATAATATGGAAGATGAGGGAGTATAATATGGAATTTGAGTATAGTATGGAAGATTAGGGAGTATATATGGAAACTGAGTATAATATGGACGATGAGTGATATGGGGCTCATTTTGTGTGTGGGTAGGTAAATCACACCTATTTGCGAGGTCCCACGTATTGTAACAGTTTTATGTTAAAGCATTTTCCCATATCATGCTGTATAATCCATGTTAATGTTATCTATGTCACATTTATACAACAGGTGTAGACAAATAGCTGGGGCATCATGTGACTGGTCATGCAGGTGTAACAGGGTCAGGGGTCTACATCCAATACCATTACAAATACCATACTGTGACATTAATGCAACATACATGAGTCAGTAACAGTATAATGTAGAACCAAGCTGTCTGTATGCGTATTGCATTACACAGAGATGTGTATTACACACCACAATCTTTATTTCGCCTCCAGTCCCTTCCTCGCATCAGACCCTTGTTACACGCAGCCTGGCCTCTGTCACCAACTGTAGCAAGGCCCATTGGCACAGTAACTGGAGGATGGTTTATGTATGCTGCACAAACGCTCACTATGGCCCCAGACAAAGATATGTCATGTGACGCAGAACTATACATGTAGCACGTGCAAAGGTTACACATTTCAATAAATATCAACAAGACAACATACATGAGAGACATACAGGAGGATTACTGGGGTAGATTAGAGATGTGTGAGACATACAGGAGGGTAACTGGGGTAGATTAGAGATGTGTGAGACATACAGGAGGGTTACTGGGATAGATTAGAGATGTGTGAGACATACAGGATGGTTACTGGGCTAGATTAGAGAGGTGTGAGACATACAGGAGGGTTACTGGTAAAGATTAGAGAGGTGTGATACATACAGGAGGGTTACTGGGGTAGATTAGAGATGTGAGAGACATACAGGAGGGTTACTGGGGAATATTAGAAAGGTGTGAGACATACAGGAGGATTACTGGGGAAGATTAGAGAGGTGTGAGACATACAGAAGGATTACTGGGGAAGATTAGAGAGGTGTGAGACATACAGAAGGATTACTGGGGAAGATTAGAGAGGTGTGAGACATACAGGAGGGTTACTGGGGAATATTAGAGAGGTGTGAGACATACAGGAGGGTTACTGGGGATGATTAGAGAGGTGTGAGACATACAGAAGGATTACTGGGGAAGATTAGAAAGGTGTGAGACATACAGGAGGATTACTGGGGAAGATTAGAGAGGTGTGAGACATACAGAAGGATTACTGGGGAAGATTAGAGAGGTGTGAGACATACAGGAGGACTACTGGGGTAGATTAGAGAGGTGTGAGACATACAGGAGGGTTACTGGGGAATATTAGAGAGGTGTGAGACATACAGGAGGGTTACTGGGGAATATTAGAGAGGTGTGAGACATACATGGGGGTTACTGGGGAAGATTAGAGAGGTGTGAGACATACAGGAGGGTTACTGGGGAATATTAGAGAGGTGTGAGACATACAGGAGGGTTACTGGGGAATATTAGAGAGGTGTGAGACATACAGGAGGGTTACTGGGGATGATTAGAGAGGTGTGAGACATACAGGAGGGTTACTGGGGAATATTACAGAGGTGTGAGACATACAGGAGGGTTACTGGGGAATATTAGAGAGGTGTGAGACATACAGGAGGGTTACTGGGGAATATTAGAGAGGTGTGAGACATACAGGAGGGTTACTGGGGATGATTAGAGAGGTGTGAGACATACAGGAGGGTTACTGGGGAATATTAGAGAGGTGTGAGACATACAGGAGGGTTACTGGGGAATATTAGAGAGGTGTGAGACATACAGGAGGATTACTGGGGAAGATTAGAGAGGTGTGAGACATACAGGAGGATTACTGGGGAAGATTAGAGAGGTGTGAGACATACAGGAGGACTACTCGTGAAGATTAGAGAGGTGTGAGACATACAGGAGGGTTACTGGGGATGATTAGAGAGGTGTGAGACATACAGGAGGGTTACTGGGGAATATTAGAGAGGTGTGAGACATCCAGGAGGATTACTGGGGAAGATTAGAGAGGTGTGAGACATACAGGAGGGTTACTGGGGAATATTAGATAGGTTGGCTACTGGGGAGGATTACAGATGTATATGGGATATATAGAAAGACTACTATAGAATACCGAGTCTAGAAGCTTTTCTCTGAAGAACCCGGGTACAAGTAGCTGTAGCATTTCCAATGTGGAAAGGATAGGAAAGCAGGAAGAAGAGAAAAGACAACAATTATTATCACTGTGCATATACTCCCATCACTCTGACACTAGTACCGGGAGTATTACTCTCTCTGTGTGTATCCGTATTATGGCTCATTCCATATACAGCTGAGTAAATCAAGGACCCTTAAACTGAGTAAGCTTTGCCACTGGACCATACTACCAGCTCAGTGTTGCTGGATCAGGATACAAAGTGGGAAATATTTACAAAGTTTCCAAAATGAAAACCATCCACTCAGGCACATTACTGGAGATGGATCGGATGTGATGATTGATTCTGTCTTTGCCGGGGGTTACAGAAGAAGAAGCCTATTTATAGAGCTGCACTGTCCATAACCTAGACAAATCCAGTTCTCTAAATGAGACATTCAATTCACTCAGTCCAGATAGAACTGAACTCTGATTGATGTCAGTGGTTGAACTTGTGATTGGTGGGGCCAAGTGCAAAAAAATGCTTTGTGCTCCCGTCCTCCGACCCACTCCAAGTCCTGTATATGCCACATGGCATTGGGTGATACCGAGAGGTAGAGGGTGATGGGAAGAGGCAGAGGGTGACAGGGAGAGGTAGAAGGTGGCAGGGAAAGGCAGTGGGTGGCAGGGAGAGGCAGTGGGTGGCAGGGCACCTGCAAGATGGTAAAAGGGAGAGTCAGATGGTTACAGGGAAAGGCAGAGGGTGACAGGGACCGGAGAAGTAGGTGACAGGAAAGGCAGTGGGTGACAGGGACAGGCAGAGGGTAAACGGGACAGGCAGAGGGTAAAAGGGACAGTCAAAGGGTGGCAGGGAGAGGCAGTGGGTGACCTAAAGGCAGAGAGTGACAGGGAGAGGCCGAAGGTGACAAGGAGAGATAGGTGACAGGGAAAGGCAGTGGGAGACAGCGAGAGGCAGTGGGTGACAGGGAGATGCAAGGGTGAGAGGCAGAGGGTGACAGGGAGAGGCAGTGGGTAACGGGTACAAACACACAGTCCTGCATAGTGCAGATAAAAGGGAGGATGTACCTTGGCGGGGCTGGAAACACAGTGGCCTTTGCTTTGTCTGTAAGAGGAGACTCGCCCCCTGTGCTTTCCTCATGTCGGCAGTGAACTGTCTCTAATTCACAGACACCTGACAATCAGAAAGGAATCACAGCTGTCTGTAAACAGGATGTAGTACATGGCTGTGATCAGAGATGCTGATCGGCGGCAGGACTCCCCTATCAGTCTGGCTCAGATGGCAGACTGATGTGGCTGCACACATACAAGGTCATCCCCGGTTTCCTAAGGTAAAGGGCGGGTTTGGGACCCTCCCTGCTCCTAGGGCTAAGACAGTTGTCTGACATGCTGAAAAAGGTCAGGTGACCGGCTAGGGGGAAATTGATTGCTTTTCTTGGCAGTGTAGTGCACCTGCTGCACCGCCGGTAGGTCTGCCCCTGGCGGATGTCATAAAACAGGTCTTTGTAAGTCAGACAATTTTCTCAGAGACATCTATTAGCCGATACTCCCATATGGACACCTGAGAGGCCTATACAATCCATTCAGCACATACATTATATATACGTATACCAAGGCGCAAATAAAATTGCACATTGATTGTTCTTGGAAAGATATATAATTACAGCAGTAACAGAGAAAACTATCAGACGTTACTTTAGCTACACAACCAAAATCTGTCTAGTCAAAGAAGCTTTCCATCCAAACGGTGTCATTTACAGTTTAGTCCAGCAACATCTTAACAGCGTATCTGCTAATTTTATCTCCGGTCTGGCACAATCCTGCAGGCTCCCCGGATGGAGTGCCGCATTGCGCTCTTAGTCGCCGCATTGGGGGACGGTGGTGACACCCTTTTCTGCTCCTATGAAACAGAGCTACATCAGTAGGAGAGAGAACAGCAGTGCGTGCCGCTGGATCTCTCAGGGCTCCCACCAGGTCCGAGAACGCAATGGTTCCTGTCATAACGCAATGTGATGTTACATTGGCCCTCATTCCGAGTTGATCGCAGCAGGAAATTTTTTAGCAGTTGGGCAAAACCATGTGCACTGCAGGGGGGGGCAGATATAACATTTGCAGAGAGAGTTAGATTTGCGTGGGTTATTTTGTTTCTGTGCAGGGTAAATACTGGCTGCTTTATTTTTACACTGCAATTTAGATTGCAGATTGAACACACCACACCCAAATCTAACTCTCTCTGCACATGTTAAATCTGCCTCCCCTGCAGTGCACATGGTTTTGCCCAACTGCTAAAAAAAATCCTGCTGCGATCAACTCAGAATTACCCCCATTATACGTATGTCTACACTGCCTAATGAGATACCCAGGCCTTGAAAACGGAAGATTCTGATTTCACATTTATATGGACGTGAACCCTTCTCAGACGTGGAGATCCTTAATTCGACACATAACAAGGACAGAACAACGCGCGGAGATCCCCTGCTCCGACACCACACACATGCTAGGAGAATGGGGCTCCGAGACCACACACATGCTAGGAGAATGGGGCTGCGTGTGCGAGGCCGTCACGGTAAAATCATGCTGTTATGAAATCACGCATTTTGGTGCGTCAATGTGTCTCATGCCGGACAGATAATACTACAAGGCAGTCTTATTCCCAAACACCCGCACCAGTAATATACAACGCATCCCTCGCCCCAAGGTGATTCTAACATCTCCCACCTATACAACCCACTACAAAATATAAAGAAAGGGGGAGAAGTATCAAACATTGGAGAGAGATAATGTACCAACCAATCTAACGACCATGTTACAGGTTGTGTTTGAAAAATGACAGTTAGAAGCTGAACGGTTAGCATTTCTCTCCACTTTATCTCTCGCCAAGATTTGATAAATCTCCCCCTGGGTGACATGCCAGAAGTTATGGGAGTGAGCTGGGAGTATTTACAGAGTGGAAGAGATTCCCCACATCGCCTCATCGCTGTTCTGCCAGCTTGGATGGAGGGGATGTAACACTTTTATTTGAGGAGTCATCTTCTCTCCCTTTAGCATGTTGCCTTCTGGAATACAGAAGCATAGATCATCTACTAGCCGAGCTGGCTCTGGCGACAGTTCTGCCCCACCTGCTGTGCAACACGGTTTAGCCCAGGTGCACGTGCTAGTTACTTGCTATTTTTGCTTTACTTCCAACTTATAATAAGCCCCATTGTCTGTGTACATTGTCTAGTTCCAGGGGTTCATTTACTAAGCGTCAGGTTCTAAAACTCCACGCTTCATGCCTGAAATTTACAATGCTTTTACTAGCCGTGTTTCGCTAGTAGAACAATTGCCCTTTTAAATTAGAGCATTTAAACCACTTTCTACTGCTTTCTAACACAGGTCATATCCCTAAAGCGCTCTACACACTTAGCAATGTCAGCGATTTGGACGATGATCAATCTTGAATGATGATCGTTATTGCCCGAATTGACTTGCATTGAGAAACAACGGAAAACCAACGATGAATGACCGTGGGGACGCGTATCATTCATCGTCGGTGCATCCACACTAAACGATATGAATGATATATCGTTCATTTCTGGACGTTATCGGTCATATCACCCGTCAACGTCACTAAGTGTGTAAGGCCCAATACAGTAAGACTTCCCAGGCTGGGGGTCATCCATTGGCAGATTACCTGAAGGGGCTATGTATCTTACCTCACTAAGAACTCCTGAGATTTCACCCTTCGGGAAAAAAGACAAAGCATTAGAGCAGGCCTGGCCAACCTGTGGCTCTCCAGATGTTGTGAAACTACACATCCCAGCATGCCTTGCCACAGTTTTAGCATTCCCTAATAGCAAAACTGTGGCAAAGCATGATGGGACTTGTAGTTTTACAACAGCTGGAGAGCCACAGGTTGGCCAGGCCTGCATTAGAGACCTGTATAGATAAATGTAGAAGACTTAAAGGGCCAGGAAAGTCACTATTATACATCCATTTATATTCTGTGTATTACTGAGGAGAATAGAATAAAATAACTGGACTGTTATACCCAATAATATACAATTAGAGAGAAAGACCTGCCATAATTTACCCACTGTTTACATTTATATTTTTAATACATGTTCTGCTATCCACACTGTTAAGCACTGCTGGGCTTTGTGGTGCCCTCCAAATCAAATATACACACAGGTCAGTCCAACTCAGGTGGCTGTATTCTGAGCTTTTTGTACTGTATGAGATCCCATTTGGACACTGTCCAGGGAGGGGATTACTCTGTCTTTAGTGGACTGGAGGACAGTGGTGTAACAGGGTAGCACTGAACTGTGTATTCTATTCCCATGGTTCTTATCTAAAAATGGCAATCTTTGTTTATTAGTATGCCTATGGTCATATATTAAGGTTAGCACTGTATAGAAATAATATCACAGCACCTGTACTTTATACACTGACACCTTTATCAGCAGTAATTAAGAGCTAAGAGCCAAAAGATTAACATAATACCATGTAATTTATAACATAGACCTACCTCCAGTCCAGGGATGTGATGCAGGGTTGGCTGCAAAGAGAAAAAAAACACAACTTATAAGAATGAATCACACAGTGTAACAAACTCATTAATACACATTTTATTATAGATTTTTTTATTTTATTTTTACACTCGTAATTTTGCTGCAGTTTCTACAGCAAGGTTTTCTTTTGTCCTGTGAATGTACTTTAAGCGTGTCCGTCTCTGTATGTCCTAATGCTTTGATTGGCTACAAGTGTGTCTGTCTCTGTATGCCTTAGAGCTCTGATTGGCTACAAGCGAGCCCGTCTCTGTATGCCCTAAGGCTCTGATTGGCTACAAGTGTGTCTGTCTCTGTATGCCCTAATGCTCTGATTGGCTGCAAGAGTGTCCACTCCTGTAAATGCTCTAATTGGCTACAAGTGTCCATCTCTGTATGCACTAAAGTGTCAACTGGCTACAAGTGTGCCTGCCTCTGTGTATGCCCTAATGCTCTGATTGGCTACAAGTTTGTCTATCTCTCTGTATGTGCTATAGTCCTGATTGGTTGCTGGTTGATCTAGCTATATGTAAGTTCTTATGTACTCATTGGTTACAAATTTCACTGGCCCCATGCAGCCCTGTCTACACTAATACATCTCCTGATATACTCTGTGCTGCTGGGGACTCTGCTCCTTCCACTATATAACTCTCAGCCTGTGGTTTCCTGCTGCCTCCAATCCCCTCCTCACATCATGTCACTGCCCCTGTCTCATGGAGCCCTGTCCTCACTGACACATCCCTCATCTCCTGATATACTCTGTGCTGCTGGGTACCCTACTCCTTCCTCTATATACTGTAACTCTCAGTCTGTGGCTTCCTGATGCCTCCATTCCCCTCCTCACATCATGTCACTGTCCCTGTCACATGTAGCCCTGTCCTCACTGACACATCACTCATCTCCTGATATACTCTGTGCTGCTGGGGAACTTGCTCCTTCCACTATATAACTCTCAGTCTGTGGCTTCCTGAAGCCTCCATTCCCCTACTAACATCATGTCACTGCCCCTGTCACAGGTAGCCCTGTCCTCACTGACATATCACTCATCTCCTGATATACTCTGTGCTGCTGGAGCCCCTGCTCCTTCCATTATATAACTCTCAGCCTGTGGCTCCCTGCTGCCTCCATTCCTCTCCTCACATCATGTCACTGCCCTTGTCACAGGTAGCCCTGTCCTCACTGACATATCACTCATCTCCTGATATACTCTGTGCTGCTGGAGCCCCTGCTCCTTCCATTATATAACTCTCAGCCTGTGGCTTCCTGCTGCCTCCATTCCTCTCCTCACATCATGTCACTGCCCCTGTCACATGCAGCCCTGTCCTCACTGACACATCACTCCTCTCCTGATATACTCTGTGCTGCTGGGAGACTCTGCTCCTTCCACTATATAACTCTCAGACTGTGGCTTCCTGCTGCCTCCATTCCCCTCCTAACATCATGTCACTGCCCCTGTCACATGGAGCCCTGTCTTCACTGACACATCCCTCATCTCCTGATATACTCTGAGCTGCTGGGAGACTCTGTTCCTTCCACTATATAACTCTCAGCCTGTGGCTTCCTGCTGCCTCCATTCCCCTCCTCACATCATGTCACTGCCCCTGTCACATGCAGCCCTGTCCTCACTGACACATCCCTCATCTCCCAATATACAGGGTGTGTCAAAAAAACTCCAGTATTTTGCTCAGGCATTGGTTCAGCACTAGTGGAGTGGGGCAGATTGTAGTGGGGTCTTCCGATAGCATGTACCTTACCGCTTTCAGTTACCATCATGGCTTGGGAGGATGTGCACTGGGCTTTCGTTATTGAATCATTTATCTGAAACAATGAATCTGTGATTGCCACGGAGAGAGCTTTTTTCAAATCCACTTCACATTCAGTCGAAAATGCTGCTAGTCTGACAGAAAACCCATATTTTGGCTTGCAAATTTCAGGGCCACAGGTTCAGTGCTAAAACAAAAACCATCTGCAAGACCACGGAGCTTTCAGACGCCAGAATATGTCAACGCTGTGATACAGTCCAATGTGCAATCTCCCAAAAGTTCAGCCCATACAAATGCTTCTGCTTTGGGGTTGTCTGATCGAACTGTCAGAAGAATTTTAAACGCTGACCTTAAGTTCCATCCGTACAAAATGATGGTTGTTCAGGAACATAATGACCGTGACTGGGAGAACTGAATGGAATGCTGTGAGGATATCTTTCAAAACGTTCCTGCAAAACGCAGTTCTGCTCACAAGTCACTTTCATTTGTCTGGCTACATTAACAAGCAGAATTTTCATTACTAGGCGAAAAACAAACCTCGTCAGCTTGATGAAAGGCCTCTATACAGCCAACCTGTCACTATTTGGTGCGCTGTTGCAGATTTGGTGTTTATGGCCCTTACTTTTTGGAGGAGGAAGGCAAAACGGCTACAGTAACTTCTCATTGGTAGGTGGAAATGCTACAGAACTTCTTGGAACCGAAACTCTCCGAACTTGGAAACCTGGATGTGTCGTTTCAACAGTAATGGGGCCACAGCTCACAAGGCAAGAAGATCAATGGAAATTTTGCGAAAACTGTTTCCAGGGCACTTGATCTTGTAACGCAGGGACGTTGGGTGGCCTGTATGGTCATCCGATCTCACCCCCTGTGACTCTTTTCTTTGGGGCCATCTGAAAGCTGAGGTCTACAAACATCGACCAAGAACCATTGATGAACTGAAGGCTGCTATACGCCAAGAAATTGCAGTGATAATGCTGGACCCGCCAAGTGATGAGAAGCTTCAGATATCAACTACAAATGTGTATCGCGAATGAAGGCCACCATCTGAACCATATCATATTAAAAAAACAAATGAAAATAAACTGTATTTCATGCACTTTTACATTATGTACTAACATTTAGAATAGCAGTTACCATGCCTTTTTTGTTAACCTTTAAAATCTGGGAGGTTTTTTGCTGCACCGTGTACTCTGTGCTGCTGGGGAATCTGCTCCGTCCGCTATATAACTCTAAGGGGGGTATTCAATTAGTGCAGTTTTTTCGACCAGTCGAAAAAACTGCACTCTTCGCCAGTTTTTAGGTCGAATTTACATTCGACCTATTCAATGCCCATGCCATTTTTTTGACAGGTTGAAAAAATCCCGCACTGGTGAAAAACCACATGTATCTGCAAATTCACCGCCGATACACGTGTTTTTGCAAATTTGCAGGCATTTTCGCCTGATTTTGGCACAATTTTCACCCATGCCGATTCTACAAAAAAAAAACAAAAAAAAAGTGAAACGGCATGGATGAAAATGGATTCAAAAACGGGTGAAAACGCCCGCAATTGAATACCCTGTAAGTGAATTAGGGCACTTCATTGAATACCCCCCTAAGTGTGTTTTCCTGCTGCCTCCATTCCCCTCCTCCCATGAAGTCACTGGCCCTGTCACATGTAGCTCTGTCACATGATATATACCGTATTTGCCGGCGTATAAGACGACTTTTTCCCCCTGAAAAACATGCCTCCAAGCGGGGGGTCGTCTTATACGCCGGGGGTCGTCTTATACGCCGGGCGGGAAGTCGTCTTATACACCCGGTGCGGGAAGTCGCGAAACAGGGGCGTGGCCTAGCATAAGGGGGCGTGGCCTCACGGGTGGACCCCCTTTTTCAGCAATCCAGGGGGTTAAGAAGATGATGTTGGCTGCCCCCCCCCCCCCACTTCCCCCGTGAAGTCCCTCTATCTCACCTGTGTGAGTGTACGGTGAGTGTACGGCGCTGCCGGCGGGTGAAGCTGTGTGAAGTCCGGCTCCTACACAGGGACAGGAGCCAGGTGCTGCACGTATTGTTACAGTGCAGCACCCGGCTCATGTCACTGAGCAGGAGCCGACATTCAGCAGTGACAGGCGGTTAGGCAGGGAGGACAGCGGACAGCGGCAGCACTGACATGTCTCTTACAGTATAAGAGATTTGGAGTATCAAGTTATGCATAAGAAGGGGGGGGGGGGGGACAGCGGCTTAGGCAGGGGGGACAGAGGCAGCACTGCAGGGAAGCTGCAGGTGAGGGGGGCTTACAACTTTATGTGGTGGGTTAATACTGGTACTACAGGTATCCATAATATGGATTCAAGGGCGGACCAGACAGCTGCTAGTGACAGGGAGACAGCAGGGGTAGTCTTATATGGCGAGTACATAACAAACTCTGTGTTTTGAGTGGAAATGTTGGGGGGTCGTCTTATACGCCCAGTCGTCTTATACGCCGGCAAATACGGTAGATATAATTTCAAAATGAGACAATGAAATTCAAATGACATGCAACAGATATAATTAGAATAAATTCCATGTCAGTGAGATCTCTGCCAGCACAGCACAAACCTACAGTACACACAGAACCTTGTGGCTTCACTGCGACACTAAAAGCAATGTGTTGCCTCAGTGGTCATACGCCGAATTGCTCCAGACTGCTGGATGTATTTTTTCTTTTCCTAAAAGATACATTTTCATGTAATATTCAATAAGGTTCTATTTTCCGAGTCTTCCTTCACCTATTTTACAATTTCCTTGCAGCATTTTGCAGCCAGTAGACTAGTGAGAGCAGCCAATATCAATACGTGCTTATATCCAGCTGGCATGAAGGGTCCAGACTTTGGGCAACCTCACCCTCTCTCAACATCTGGAATGTGCAAACCTACAGCACAGGCCTCCTGACAAGTGGAACATCAAAGAGCGTCAACATGCCTGTGAACATTTTCATCAGATTGTATTCTAGGAAGCGGATTCCTGCCGGGAGATGACGTGTCGGGGATACAGACTGTAGCTACACACCCAGAGTCGCCATGTGGTAACAGGAACTTACCTGTGCGGCCAACTGTCATCACCTGACGTCTCTATAGCGGAAAAACTTCACCTTAGGAACTTTGGGGCAGATGTATTAACCTGGAGAAGGCATAAGGAAGTGATAAACCAGTGATATGTGCGAGGTGATAAAGGCACCAGCCAATCAGCTCCAATATGTAAATTAACAGTTAGGATCTGATTGGCTGCTGCCTTTATCACCTTGCACATATCACTGGTTTATCACTTCCTTTTGCCTTCTCCAGGTTATTACATCTGCCCCGTAGTCTCTCTATTCTTAATACCTGGACGCAGAAAATTCTTACGCACCCTTAATCATGGTGACTGAGATGTGTGTTGCACTAACAACCCCTTACATTAATGGGGACAGGATAAGAGTTGGAGGGGGAGTGTAAGTGCTGGTGGGCGCAGTCATGGTGATCATAGTGTGCAGGAAGGAAGTGTGCAGCATTTTGGGGGGCGTGTACCTGCCTTCAGCTGCGATCATGGGCCTAATTCAGAGTTGATCGCAGCAGCAAATTTGTTAGCAGTTGGGCAAAACCATGTGCAGTGCAGGTGGGGCAGATGTAACATGTGCAGAGAGAGTTAGATTTGGGTGGGGTGTGTGCAAACTGAAATCTAAATTGCAGTGTAAAAATAAAGCAGCCAGTACTTACCCTGCACAGAAACAAAATAACCCACCCAAATCTAACTCTTTCTGCACAAGTTATATCTGCCCCCCCTGCAGTGCACATGGTTTTGCCCAACTGCTAACAAAATTCCTGCTGCGCTCAACTTGGAATTACCCGCATGGTTTTGCCCAATTGCTAACAAATTTGCTGCTGCGATCAACTCTGAATTACCCCCCATGTACCAGTGTGTACGCAGCTCCAAATGACTCTCCAATTGCTCCGGTGGGCGACTCTTTTCATTTCAGGGCGGCAATTTGACTTGCAAACATTAGCAATTCCGTAGCCTAAAAAAACGTACTAGCTAAAGCATGTGCGTGCAAACATGAATTGGACTCTTAGTCGAATTGCCTATTATGTGGAAAATGCAGCATTACTAGTTACACGGTCGAGTCACATTATTATGACCACCTCCTACATTTGACGTCAGCAGCGCGTAGCCCATGAAGTGCATCACGTGTCGTGCGCTGGCTTGGTGGGTATATAAGGTGTGCGATAGTCTGCACACATATCACTCGTTACTGTCTTTGGGGCGATTTATCCGAGTTGTATAAAAGGGATGATTATAGGCTTTCGGGCCAAGGGCGGCAGTATTTCTGACACAGCGCAGTGTGTGACCTGTCCGCGTGCTGCTGTGGTGAAGGTGCATCGTGACTGGACAAATGGCACCATTGCGAATAACCGACGTGGAAACTGCGGAGCACCACGTGCCACTGAAAGATGGCCCCCTCCTCGACTAGGATTTGGCCTGATGGAGTGTGGCCGTATCGCCCACCCATGTCTCTTGCAAAAACAAAATAATTGACATCAATTGTATCAAAAAAATCAAAGGCCAAAAACCGAGCTCATTCAGAAAGCACGAAAGCCAGATTAATGGTGGCACGTCATACAGGTTGAGGATCCATGGTTCTTTGATTATAGAAATAGGACCCATTTTACTTTTTCTTTACTTGTTTCTCACAGTCCTCATCAGAGGACCCCAATTGCTAGCATGACAATCCAAAAGGAATAATATCATAGCTATTCAACACCACCTCCTCCCCAACACCCTCCTCCATACCACACCCACCAGCAGAATCAGGTACACTACCCCACCATGTGGGTCCTTATGCCCTACTATGACAGAAACCTCCCTTTTGTCAATACTGGCCCCACACCCATCCTTTTCCGGGTAGAGTCCGGATCAGGGGTTTTTGGGCTGAAACCCAGGCCACCTTCACCATCATACGGGGACCAATGAAAGAGTATCCAGGTGCTCAAGTTCTTGGCTGGGGGTCTCTTCCACTGTCATCTGAGAGTCTTCCCCTTCAACACTCTGTTCCACTACTTACTATTCCTCTAATAGGGACTCCAAGGCTTGACTAAGTTCTGTCCCAGCTGGATCTGACTCCAAATCATCCTGAGGGGACACCCTCTGAACATTTTAAGCAGTCTTCCCACTCCTCTCCCTTTGGTTCTTTCACCCTAGGGGTATTGGGGAAGAAGATAAGCTCCTTGCTGCCCACCAACACAATCTCACCTTCCCCCTACCCCTCATGTTCAGAGGAAGACAGAACATCAAACATGGTACAGATTAGATTTGTATTTTTTGCTTTAGCTTTTGCTTTGCCACCCTTCTTCACAGCCTGGAAAGGCTCTTCACTGGTCCCATCTTGGTTCCTCTTACCTCCTCTCACCTGTTTTCGCTCGCTACCACCTCCCACCTCTAATTGGCGTGACATGTCTTGGTGTGTAATAATCTCCATCATGCTATTATCACCAATTATCTCTACAGCATCTACCACCTCCACCCCTGTATTGTGCGCAGCATTGGGACATATACTATACAATGCCCTTCGATGCCTTACACCTTACTTTTGGTCTTTCTTTTGAGCTATGTCCCATCTGACAGCATAAGGAACACTTAATCACGGTACAACCACCACTGAAATGATGAAAATCCCCACAGTTGTGACAGGTACTGGGCTGTCCCTGATAGAAACATTGGAGACTATCACGTCCAGTGTAGGCAGACGACGGTAAATGCAGGGTCTCCACACCATTAGAGTCTAACAAACACAGAATAAGCCCCACCCAAACTCCCTTAGTGTGGTCAAACTTAATAAGGTGGGACAGAACTGTACAATACCTAGACAGCCAAAAAGTTATGTCTGATGATGGTAGAGACTCATTTCTCACTAGGACCGTAACCTTCACCTTAATCCTGTCTGGTAATTATGTTTGTTTTAAATAAACTACAGTATAGGGCTCTTCTGATCTTTTTTGCTCCCATTTCTTTCCAAACGCCTGAAGGCCATTCAATAAAACAAAACTTAGATCATATTCAGGAGTCTTAACGGGGTGTATACCTGCGTATAAGTCTGTAGCCTCAAAACCCAAAGAAAATATAGTTTCCAAGAAATCTGATTTTGAAGGAGGCTCCCCTTCTCCAGCCCATCTGAACTGGATGACGTTCCATCTTTTTATGGGTTGCCCCCCTCCTGCCCTTGGCCCAGTATCCGCACTTGACCGGGCAGCACCTGAGACCACCTTTGTATGCGACACAGAGCCTGGTTTTTACGAAATGAGGAGGAACTAAAGACATAATCACTGGGGTTACATACCTGCCCCCACATTCTCTGCATAACCAGCTTTATTCATATTTGACAATATTTACTGGTTCTTTTTAATTAAATTAATAGCAGCAAGTGCTCTTGCGGGCAAATCCAAATCCCCCCCACACAGAGTCCGCAGCCTCTGCCTACGCAGGGGTTAAACTGTTCTTGTTTAATGCAGGGAGTCCTTGTGCCAGCTTTCCTGCAGACCCAGACACACTGGGTTTCCCTGACATCAGTCCCTTCTCTGCTTCTTTGGCCACGCCCCATAAAGTCTCCCCAGTTGCCATTCCTAAACCCGCTGCTGTAGACTTATTCAGGGGACCAGCCTCAGCACCTCCTTTAACTGGCGACAGTCCCCTGGCCAGCGGCAGACCCACCATGCTGCCTTTAGGGCCGGCACTGGGGGAACAGGACCAGAGAGAGCTGCAGTGGTCACCAGAGACACGGCATCAGCCGATGTCCCAGCAATCTCCACGCCCCCTGCCCCATCACCACCCTGCTGCTGCCCAAGAAGAGACGCCTCCCCTTCATGAACCACACTGTGGAACGCATACTCTGGAGTCATTTTAAAAGGTCTCACTGCACTGTCTGAGACCATCGCCATCTTGGAATCTGTCCCTTTGTAGCAGCCATCTCCACCTTTTGCCACCACATCCTTGCCAACTTTTTCCATTAGCTTCCCAGTCTCAATGCATTCTAGCACACTCTGCACAGCACTTCCAGCTACCGGGTTTCCAGGTAAGATCACTGGAGCTCTTTCAGCTGCCTTTTTCTTTGCAGCAATCACTGCCGGCTTAGCGTCAGTGGTCGCCGGTCCCTCAGCACTAACCGCTGGGTCTACTGCAGTCACCACCAGACCCTCAGCAGCTACCGCTGGATTACCAGCAGCAGCCGCTAGATCATCTGCAGCCACCGGTGCACCTCCCTTCAATGCTGAAGCCAGGGCACCATCCTTTAAATGGTTAACAGTAAGTTTTTCCTCACTTTCCTTAAGCAGGGCCTGGGCTTTCAACATGGTGATGTGCCATCTGCAGGCACCCTGCTTCTACACCAACTCCAGAAGCTCACCACGGATGATCGGCCTCTCCCAGGTTTGGAAGGACCCCCGCTTTCTGCGTTTAGCACTGATCCGGCCTTGGATTCTCTGAAGCTCCATTTTCAATTCATCCAGCCCCATCCGTGCAAACTCATCACTGCTAGAGAACGGCTCCTACGGACTCTCCAGCAGAATTTGGGCATCTTCACCCACCCCTTCACGGCTGGTAAGCATGGAGACTTCAACAATCTTTTACATATTTGCCACAAATAGTGACAGAGAATATAATACATTTTACCAACACTTAATTGCTGACATATTTTGAGGGCTGGGGATAAGGGGGGTCATTCCGACCTGATCGCATACTAGCTATGTTTTGCAGCGCTTCGATCAGATAGTCGCCGCCTACTGGGGAGTGTATTTTCGTTTTGCAAGTGTGCGAACACCTGTGCAGCCGAGCAGTACAAAAACAGTTTGTGCAGTTTCTGAGTAGGTCTGAACTTACTCAGCCGCTGTGATCACTTCAGCCTGTCTGGTCCCGAAATTGACGTCGGACACACGCCCTGCAAACGCTTGGACACGCCTGCGTTTTTCCAAACACTCCCTGAAAACGGTAAGTTGACACCCACAAACGCCTTCTTCCTATCAATCTTCTTGCGATCAGCTGTGCGAATGGATCCTTTGCTAAATCCATCGCACAGCAACGATCCACTTTGTACCCGTACGACGCGTCGGCGCATTGCGGTGCATAGACATGCGCAGTTTTGTTGAGTTTTGACCTGATCGCAGCGCTGCAAAAAATAGCTAGCATGCGGTCAGGTTGGAATGACCCCCAAAGACCAGTGCTTACCTCCGTATAAAATAGCATGCAGACATTAATGGGTTAAAAAAAAGCATTCTGTACATTATTTACCTTTTCCCTGAGAATGAGCTCAAAGGCAGCCAACAGCTCCCCTGTGTTCTTGTCCCCCATCATTATCGGATACCAGGACAGCCTCGGCGACCGCTCCAAACTGGGTCTACAGATACAGCGTCCCATGTATTCATCCGCTCCCTGCAACAAGATGGAGTCACTACTCTGAAAGTACTGTGCGCCACTCTCCTGTCCGATTACCCTACTGGACACAGGCTATTTACTAACATTGCTCAAAGCCCTCAACAACCAATCAGACATTTGCTTGCTGACGATGTACTGAGATACAAAGGAGCAGAACCTGCGATGGAAGTGCTCTCTTGCACGCACCTGTGTTTGTGCAAATGGAAGTGCAGGGATTTGTGCATGACTTCAGGGGGTGCAAAGGTCTCCATTTGTTTCCAGGAAATGGGCAGATTAGTGATAGAAGTAATAAGTACCCCATGTCCCCTCACTCTCCTGATCAATATAAAGAAACTAAACTAAGTAGTATATGAGGAGAGAAATGTAAGACGCGTGCTCCTAAAGTGTTAGTAGGCTGGGCTTGAAATGTATTTATTATTATTTATTAACAGTTTCCTATATAGCGCGTTTCACTCCATTCACAATGAGCATATGTAGGGGTACGTGCAAACTTGTACAGCTATACCTAGCCACATGTTCAGCTGTGTTCATTGGGACAGGGCATGCCCTGAAGACTAGCCATGGTCACACCATGCTGGGGGCACGACATTTACAGACTGAAGCATGTCAAGCCCAGGGGCTTGCTGGGTGCCCTCTTCTCCTCCCCTAAAAACCCCTGCACTCTGTAATGCACACCCTTCTCCCCACGTCCCAATACAGCCCTGCCTAGATTGGGACAGCTTGGGAGGATGGTGAATCTAGGCACAGAATGATTGTCCAGGGGGGCCGTGGTGGGTGAGATGAGCACCAGTGGTGCAAGTATGCGGGTACGCTCGGGTACCCTTAAGAATTTGGCAGCGGGTTCGCAGTACCCACTACCACACACTTTGTCATTACCACAATTAAAATGTGCCACAAAACAACAAGACCATGGTGCTTGGCAGCATGACGGCTCCTCCCACTTTGTCATGGTTACTGGGAGTGCGACAGTGGCTGTATTTTCCTGTTATAATAGAGGCATTACTATATATTGTTATTAAATTGGGGGCATTACTATATATTTCTATTATACTGGAGGCATTACTATATATTTTTAGCCTTGCCTCCAGAATCCCCAAAAAAAGCGGCTGTGTCATGTGGCCAAACCGCTAGTGTCATGTAGCCACTCCCACTAGCAGTATGTGGCAACGCCCCATCACAACACATGGTCACATTTTTCATCACTCAGTACCCATAAGAAAATATTTCTATTTGCACCACTGGTGAGCACTGCAAAATAGCGCTTGCCAGGTAAGTAGGCGGAGCTTGCACTAGACACATAAGAGCTAAGCTACAGACCTCCACCTGACGTGCATCAGTAACCAATGTGACATAGCGGTGAGAGAATAACGGCCGTGCGGGTTACGTGATATCTGCGCAGGCTACAAAGATCCAGTTGTAATGAAATACCGCGCTGGTGTCACGACTATTATAACTAGAGAGATTGATAAATTCTATTTAGAAAGACAGCAACAACTGTACTATAGTAGATGTATTCACGTTTCCTAATAACTCAACATTAAAAGCTAAGTTCTATGTAGAGTCAGTACAGAAATTAATATAAATACATGACTAGGACTTAGGTTGGCAACATGTGGGTCTCCAGCTGTGGTGGAACTACAAATCCCAGCAATCCTTGCCATGTTTAAGAAAAAATATACTGTTTAGAGAAACCTGAAGCATGAGAGAATGAGTTCTCTTTACATCCGTCTTTCAGGCTATGTACTATAAGCACAAACAGCGTTTATATAATAACCCCCCATGTGTTATCACTGGTGACAGGCACGGGCAGTACAGCAGGTCCCTGGGGTCACTCACATAGGTGTCGTGATCGTAAATCTCCACCACTATACTGGGAGGAACTTCATCCACCATATCAGGTCCTCCAAATATCTCGATCTCATGGAAGATGAGCGTCTGGTCCCACGTTGGGTTTAAAGTGCTTTTCACCACCACAGTCTTCTGGCTCTGATGGAGGAAGGATACAGTGGCGTAGGGATCTGTAATCAGAGCAGAACATTACTGTGACTTTACCTTAGTGTATGTTCTCAGGGGGCCTCCTGCGGTAATCTGATTTATATGACCTACAATCAGCCGTGAGTTTGTTACACGTTGTTTGTCTTCATTTTCTTTTATCATTTCCTGCCTCTACGTTTTGATTTGTAATTTAATATATAGGGGTTAGGGTTGTATCAAACCTTCTAAATAGTGAAGTAGACAAGTGGAGAAGTTGCCCATAGCAACCAATCATTCAACAACTCTGTCTGCACATCCACTTCTTCTACGTGCAAGTGTACCGTTGCCATTCAGCCATGAGAAGCAACCAAGATGTGTAAGGGGTAGACGTATCAAACCTTGGAGAAAAGGCATAATGGAGAGACATAAAGTACCAACCAATCATTTTCCAAACACTCTGTAATATGACCGTTAGAAGCTGATCGGTTTCTACTTTATCTCTCTCCACTTTCTTTCTCTCCAAGCTTTGGTACATCGCCCCCCTAAATCATTGGTATGACCCAATGTCACTTTCACCATTCATCTATTGCCTCTGTTAAGGTGAAATACGGCCCTCTGTATGTTGTGTGAAGTTGGGGTAATTAGCTAGGTAGATGGGTGTTTTGGTTCAGGGCACTGACTCACCTCTTCGCCCTTGACTATACTTAGGCGGCTAGTCTGCGTCACAAAGTCTCTGACTGCTTCTTTGCAGGTCTATCACAGGCTCCAGCCTGGCTCGGCTTCGATGCCACAGCTACTCACAGTCTCAGTCCTGTCTCTCCCAGGTACAGTAAGGCACCTCCTGGCCTCCTCACGCTCAAGGCTCATTGGCCTGGCTTCTTCCCTTGCAACACATAGCTCAGTCCCAGAGTTTGGTGGCCTTCCCTGTCTCCTACAGGCATAGGCTCAGGCCTCCTGGCCCTCAGCAGCTTCCTAGCAGCCTGAGCTCTGACTGGCTTTCCCAACCCAAGTTAGGCAGGATACACAGGCCACAGCCTTCTTCCACACTAACTCCTCACTGCAGCAATTAGGTGTACTCACACCTGCCTTTTCTTCCCTGTGTGGGTGAATCCTCTATCTGCACACAGAATACATGTGCCAGTAATGCAATTTACCTACATACTGCCACAGTTGTATTTTACATATACCAGTGTATTCTTTGTACAGTATATATAAATCCTCCTCGCCATGGTGACGTGTGATACTCAGCATGTGGGGAGACAAAGGCTGCAGAATCTCTCAGGACCAGTGGATACGTTACCCCTAGCAACCAATCAGCTGCTCCCTCTTATTTTATAGAATGCACTTGACAAATGCTACCTCAAAGCTCATTGGTTGCTACGGCTACAAAACTCAAACTTTACAATCAGTCACATACAGAACATACTATGTATATAATACACACGGACACTATACACAATGTATGTATTACACACGCACGCTGCATATACTTAGTACGACAGGTCATATTACCCTTCTCTCCCCCTCAGTAAATTGCATTCTGCGACTGGTGACAGTATAATTCTCCATGAATGGGTCACACTTTGTAAAGTCTGTTTACACAGTGATCACAATTGCGCATTGTAACTTTAATGGATGTTGTAGTTGGCTGGTTTCACCTTCACAAACTTCCAGGCCGGCCAATCACGCAGGATGAGATCACTCCCTGAGGCCGGACGGTTATAACAGCACAGTCATTGTTGAGCACTTAAGAAATAATGATCAGTCTGCCAGTGAAGACGTTTACCAAAATAATGGTGCTGGAAGCGGCGCATAAACAATAACATCCCCCCGACATGTTGGGGGGGACCCTCTGCTCTCTGTAATGTGGACATGTCGGTCTTAGAACACGCCGAGAAGTACACGCAGAGCCGTGCAGCATGTCTCCACAAACACGCAGGCACAGCACCCGGCTTCGGAGTGTACGGCCATCGCCAATATACGTCATATTATTTTTACAAAGCTAGTGTCCGGTTAATCCTGCCCGTCCGGTTGCGGCGGTGGTCACGCCGCCAGCTGCTGCTTCGGATGTAACATGCAGCGTGGCATCGCTCAGGGTGCGGCCATATTGAAATAAACGTTTACCGCGTGCTAACTACGTTGCCTATGTATAATCTTCTTCTATAGTAGTGCAATAAGTGTCCCATTAGCAGGTCAGAAGTTACTGGCTGTTAAAGGTCCCCAGTCACCCTGTCCCAGGAAGCCAGGGGCCCTCAATTACAATACAAAAGAGGTTTCCAGTCTTTTGGGTGACAAATCCACTGCCAGGCAATGCGATAGGAACAGCCTCAGCCCGAGCTTCAGTAAAGTCGCCCTATTTCTGCTCACTCCGTAACAGCTGACCTTATCCCGCCCGGCAGAGCGGGTGCTAGATTTAATGTACCAGCAATCACACAAAACGTAAGTGACTGTTGACAGGTTAGCTGCTAATTCTCCAACAGGTGCAGGCCAGAGGTACACAGGGCACATTACAGACTGCGGACTCCGCACACACAGAGCTCTTACTTGCCAAGTCCCCCGGGATCAGTGCCTCATGCCTCGGCCATTACTTTCCACTAATAAAACCAGGGATTTATACGCTGGTTCCTGTGATTTGTGGAGCTCCGTCTAAAGGTCCGCGGCTCCAACGCTCAAGTCTATTACACAAATCGTAGAACAAACTGTGATAAGCCCGTAGCTGCGCACAAATGTACGGCTCACCGGCACACCTCACCCCTAATTTCACCCTCGGTTTCACTCTCAGTAAATTTATCACTGTAAAGACAGTTTTATGTCACAGAATAGTTTAACGGTAGGATGCAGGCTTTTTAATTCCACTATAAATTTTCCAAAATTTGGTCTCCGTCCGAGAAAACATACCTGGTTTTTTAAACGCTCGGTATGAATTTTCCAGGGTGTATGAATTTCGTTAATTTAGTGTTTGCAAGCGAAAATAAATAATAAAGCGCGTTTTATGGGTTCCACCAGAGTCAGGTGTTTTCTTTTCCAGTGCTCTCAATCAATTCTTTCATTCACAATAAACATGATATGAAGGGGGCCCTTTGAACGGCTGGGAGCAGGCTGTGGAAGTCAGATATGTGTTGGGCGGGGGGATGGGGGTCCAGGCAGATGGAAACACTGTAGAGTCTGGAATCCGAAAAAAGTTTTCCTAACTTTAAACCTGACTTCAGGAGAGGCATCAAATAAAGTTTCCCCTCAATGACACCTGAAGCTTGTAAGTACATAAATGAAAACCATCCTGACCCCCAGCCCTCCTCCACGGTAATATATACACAGCCCTCAGCCTTCATAGCGGTGGTAGGCAACCTTCAGCTCTTCCATTGCTGTGGAACTACAAGTCCCAGCACGGCCCATTCATTATAGAAAATATAGAAAAGAGTGACGAATTGTACAGATTTCCATTGTCAAAGTCCGGGAAGAACCTGGGACGTATGAGATGCTGGCAGGGCATGCTGGCAGATGTAGTTCCCCAGCTACAGGCTGCTTAAGTGTGTGGTAAAGCACCCTTGCTTTTGGTCTTATGTCACAGATGCCGCACAATTCATTTATTTCCGACAGACTATAAAAGTATTCTGCGGAGTTAAAGCAAAATTTATAGGAGTATATCTGAAATCCAACTGTAATTATAACTTGTTTGTTCCATGTACAAGTATAACAGGATTCCTAGGAATATGCTATGCCGAGACCCTGGTTGATAATTACTCTCTCTCTCCCTGTATACATGTATACATTGTTTGCTGCGCATATAGATAGATAGATAGATAGATAGATAGATAGATAGATAGATAGATAGATAGATACACAAGCTGTTCTGCCTGTTCTTCCCACAGGAGTTTCTGATTTTCACGGTTGTAAATATAAATGAATAAATGTGTGTTCGAAATTTGGCAAATCTATAGAGATGTAAATTTGAGACGTCTTAATGTAAGTAAATATTAATCCACTAGGTGATTCATCGCACCCTATGGGCGCTCTTCACACGCCTTGCACGCCTCTGTGGCATGCAATATTTGTATTATATGGAGGATTACCTCCAATCATAATTGTGTGAGTGTTTAAATATTGCACGGACAAAGGGTGTGCAATGGTTAAGGGGTCGAAGCCCCTTGCAATGGCGTGAACAGTGCACGCAGGGCCTGATGAATCACCCAGTAGGCGCTGTGGTTGGGGAAGTGGCGGGTGCGGGGGAGACGCAGATGGGGAAGGGGCTGGTGTGTGGGTGCCGCGGGTGGGGGTCCGGAGCCACCGCGGGTGGGGGAGGAGCGGTTGTGGGGGTGCCGCAGGAGGGGTGGGTGTGGTGGTGCCGCGGGTGGGGGAGAGGCAGGTGCGGGGGTGCTGCGGGTGGGGGAGGGGTTCCGGATCCACCGCGGTTGGTGGAGAAGGGGGTTTGGGGGTGCCGCGGATGGGGCCTGGAGGTACTGCGAGTGGGGGAGGGGTGGGTAATGCTTCTCCTTCTGGAAGCAGCTAAGCTGCTGTCCTCCCTTTGGCAGTGGCTCTCCCAGAGACTCGCACAGCAGCCAAGCAGCCAGTCACTATTGTTAGCGACAATGTCCCAACGCGCCGCATTACAGGGAAGAAGATGCACTCAATAAACTACTGCTCCTAGCAGGCCTTAGCGCCGGAATGCTTCGGCACTAACGGCTGCTGGGAGCTGTAGTTTATTTAGTGCGTCTACTTCTCTGTGATGCGGCGCCTTGGGATACCGGGGCTAACAATAGTGACTGGCTGGCAGAACTGAGTGACTCGCTGAATCAATGTAAAAGGTGAGAGTGCTGTGCAGTGTCAATGACACTGCACACCCACTGCACTGCATAGCACTGTTACCTTTTACATTGATTCAGCGTCTAGACATTACCCTCCGCGATATCACCCACTCTATACGTTACATTAGCCATCTCGGGGCTTCCAGGCTGGCAGCCCAGGTGCTGTGTTGCGGAGTCAGGGCCTCTGGGGATCTGGGCGCGGATGTGATGGGGAGGCACTTCTGTGACATTACGCGCAGAGGAGGCTCCGGGGGTCAGAGAGTATGCGGCGCAGGGAGGGCTATGAAAGCCTTCTGCTGCGTTGCTTTCATACACATCTATGCCGGTGGCCGTAGCAGCTTTGGTTCCACCAGCACCGCGGCTAGGGAGTGGGGATTGTTGATGCCGGAGGGGACAGGCGGACTGGCAGCAGGACATAGGACGCTGTAGTAAAAGGATTTTTTTTCCTATCTACAGCACAGAGACTTGCTGCAGATGCAGTGGCATACCCTCCAGCTGTACCTTTTTGGCAGGTACGGTACCTTTTTTATATGGTCTGTACCGATTTTTGGCTCTCCAAACTTCCATTGAAAGTATAGGAAAAGAGGCGTGGCCACACCACTTTACCCATGACCACGCCCCCTTTCGACTTTTGTAGCGATTTTTATGTGTAAATTGTTGGAAAGTATGTTGCTGCAGATGCATTGGGCCTATTTTGGGGTGTGGACCTGGAGCTGCAGCTCCATCAGCCCCATTGTTAATCCTGCTCTGGGAACACACAGCAGCCAAAGGGGGCAGAGCCTCCCATTGGATGCAACCTCTGTGGGAGGGCGTTTCTCGTAGAGATGTGCACTTGAAATTTTTCGGGTTTTGTGTTTTGGTTTTGGGTTCGGTTCCGCGGCCATGTTTTGGGTTCGACCGCGTTTTGGCAAAACCTCACCGAATTTTTTTTGTCGGATTCGGGTGTGTTTTGGATTCGGGTGTTTTTTTCAAAAAACCCTAAAAAACAGCTTAAATCATAGAATTTGGGGGTCATTTTGATCCCAAAGTATTATTAACCTCAATAACCATTATTTCCACTCATTTTCAGTCTATTCTGAATACCTCACACCTCACAATATTATTTTTAGTCCTAAAATTTGCACCGAGGTCGCTGGATGACTAAGCTAAGCGACCCTAGTGGCCGACACAAACACCTGGCCCATCTAGGAGTGGCACTGCAGTGTCACGCAGGATGGCCCTTCCAAAAAACACTCCCCAAACAGCACATGACGCAAAGAAAAAAAGAGGCGCAATGAGGTAGCTGTGTGAGTAAGATAAGCGACCCTAGTGGCCGACACAAACACCGGGCCCATCTAGGAGTGGCACTGCAGTGTCACGCAGGATGGCCCTTCCAAAAAACACTCCCCAAACAGCACGACGCAAAGAAAAAAAGAGGCGCAATGAGGTAGCTGTGTGAGTAAGATAAGCGACCCTAGTGGCCGACACAAACACCGGGCCCATCTAGGAGTGGCACTGCAGTGTCACGCAGGATGGCCCTTCCAAAAAACACTCCCCAAACAGCACATGACGCAAAGAAAAAAAGAGGCGCAATGAGGTAGCTGTGTGAGTAAGATAAGCGACCCTAGTGGCCGACACAAACACCGGGCCCATCTAGGAGTGGCACTGCAGTGTCACGCAGGATGGCCCTTCCAAAAAACACTCCCCAAACAGCACATGACGCAAAGAAAAAAAGAGGCGCAATGAGGTAGCTGTGTGAGTAAGATAAGCGACCCTAGTGGCCGACACAAACACCGGGCCCATCTAGGAGTGGCACTGCAGTGTCACGCAGGATGGCCCTTCCAAAAAACACTCCCCAAACAGCACATGACGCAAAGAAAAAAAGAGGCGCAATGAGGTAGCTGTGTGAGTAAGATAAGCGACCCTAGTGGCCGACACAAACACCGGGCCCATCTAGGAGTGGCACCTTCCAAAAAACACTCCCCAAACAGCACATGACGCAAAGAAAAAAAGAGGCGCAATGAGGTAGCTGTGTGAGTAAGATAAGCGACCCTAGTGGCCGACACAAACACCGGGCCCATCTAGGAGTGGCACTGCAGTGTCACGCAGGATGGCCCTTCCAAAAAACACTCCCCAAACAGCACATGACGCAAAGAAAAATTAAAGAAAAAAGAGGTGCAAGATGGAATTGTCCTTGGGCCCTCCCACCCACCCTTATGTTGTATAAACAGGACATGCACACTTTAACCAACCCATCATTTCAGTGACAGGGTCTGCCACACGACTGTGACTGAAATGACGGGTTGGTTTGGACCCCCACCAAAAAAGAAGCAATTAATCTCTCCTTGCACAAACTGGCTCTACAGAGGCAAGATGTCCACCTCATCATCATCCTCCGATATATCACCGTGTACATCCCCCTCCTCACAGATTATCAATTCGTCCCCACTGGAATCCACCATCTCAGCTCCCTGTGTACTTTGTGGAGGCAATTGCTGCTGGTCAATGTCTCCACGGAGGAATTGATTATAATTAATTTTAATGAACATCATCTTCTCCACATTTTCTGGAAGTAACCTCGTACGCCGATTGCTGACAAGGTGAGCGGCGGCACTAAACACTCTTTCGGAGTACACACTTGTGGGAGGGCAACTTAGGTAGAATAAAGCCAGTTTGTGCAAGGGCCTCCAAATGGGTGGTCTTCTGTTTGCCGGCGGTCGGGCTCCCGGCGCTCAGTATACCGGCGCCGGGAGCCCAACAGCCGGAATACCGACAATTATTTTCCCTCGTGGGGGTCCACGACCCCCATAGAGGGAGAATAAAATAGTGTGGCGCGCGTAGCGCGCCACCGTGCCCGTAGCGTGGCGAGCGCAGCGAGCACGCAAGGGGCTCATTTGCGCTCGCCAAGCTGTCGGTAAGCCGGCGGTCGGGCTCCCGGCGCCGGGATGCTGGTCGCCGGGAGCCCGACCGCCGGCCAGCCGTAGTGAACCCCTCCAAATTGCCTCTTTTTCCTGCCAGTATAAGTACGGACTGTGTGACGTGCCTACTTGGTTGCGGTCACTCATATAATCCTCCAGCATTCTTTCAATGGGGAGAGAATCATATGCAGTGACAGTAGACGACATGTCCGTAATCGTTGACAGGTCCTTCAGTCCGGACCAGATGTCAGCATCAGCAGTCGCTCCAGACTGCCCTGCATCACCGCCAGCGGGTGGGCTCGGAATTCTGAGCCTTTTCCTCGCACCCCCAGTTGCGGGAGAATGTGAAGGAGGAGATGTTGACAGGTCGCGTTCCGCTTGACTTGACAATTTTCTCACCAGCAGGTCTTTGAACCCCAGCAGACTTGTGTCTGCCGGAAAGAGAGATCCAAGGTAGGTTTTAAATCTAGGATCGAGCACGGTGGCCAAAATGTAGTGCTCTGATTTCAACAGATTGACCACCCGTGAATCCTTGTTAAGCGAATTAAGGGCTCCATCCACAAGTCCCACATGCCTAGCGGAATCGCTCCGTGTTAGCTCCTCCTTCAATGTCTCCAGCTTCTTCTGCAAAAGCCTGATGAGGGGAATGACCTGACTCAGGCTGGCAGTGTCTGAACTGACTTCACGTGTGGCAAGTTCAAAGGGCAGCAGAACCTTGCACAACGTTGAAATCATTCTCCACTGCGCTTGAGACAGGTGCATTCCACCTCCTATATCGTGCTGAATTGTATAGGCTTGAATGGCCTTTTGCTGCTCCTCCAACCTCTGAAGCATATATAGGGTTGAATTCCACCTCGTTACCACTTCTTGCTTCAGATGATGGCAGGGCAGGTTCAGGCGTTTTTGGTGTTGCTCCAGTCTTCTGTACGTGGTGCCTGTACGCCGAAAGTGTCCCGCAATTCTTCTGGCCACCCACAGCATCTCTTGCACGCCCCTGTCGTTTTTTTAAAAATTCTGCACCACCAAATTCAAGGTATGTGCAAAACATGGGACGTGCTGGAATTTGCCCAGATTTAATGCGCACACAATATTGCTGGCGTTGTCCGATGCCACAAATCCACAGGAGAGTCCAATTGGGGTAAGCCATTCCGCGATGATCTTCCTCAGTTGCCGTAAGAGGTTTTCAGCTGTGTGCGTATTCTGGAAAGCGGTGATACAAAGCGTAGCCTGCCTAGGAAAGAGTTGGCGTTTGCGAGATGCTGCTACTGGTGCCGCCGCTGCTGTTCTTGCGGCGGGAGTCCATACATCTACCCAGTGGGCTGTCACAGTCATATAGTCCTGACCCTGCCCTGCTCCACTTGTCCACATGTCCGTGGTTAAGTGGACATTGGGTACAGCTGCATTTTTTAGGACACTGGTGACTCTTTTTCTGAGGTCTGTGTACATTTTCGGTATCGCCTGCCTAGAGAAATGGAACCTAGATGGTATTTGGTACCGGGGACACAGTACCTCCAACAAGTCTCTAGTTGGCTCTGCAGTAATGATGGATACCGGAACCACGTTTCTCACCACCCAGGATGCCAAGGCCTCAGTTATCCGCTTTGCAGCAGGATGACTGCTGTGATATTTCATCTTCCTCGCAAAGGACTGTTGGACAGTCAATTGCTTGGTGGAAGTAGTAAAAGTGGGCTTACGAGTACGACTTCCCCTCTGGGATGACCATCGACTCCCAGCAGCAACAACAGCAGCGCCAGCAGCAGTAGGCGTTACACGCAAGGATGCATCGGAGGAATCCCAGGCAGGAGAGGACTCGTCAGAATTGCCAGTGACATGGCCTGCAGGACTATTGGCATTCCTGGGGAAGGAGGAAATTGACACTGAGGGAGTTGGTGGGGTGGTTTGCGTGAGCTTGGTTACAAGAGGAAGGGATTTACTGGTCAGTGGACTGCTTCCGCTGTCGCCCAAAGTTTTTGAACTTGTCACTGACTTATTATGAATGCGCTGCAGGTGACGTATAAGGGAGGATGTTCCGAGGTGGTTAACGTCCTTACCCCTACTTATTACAGCTTGACAAAGGCAACACACGGCTTGACAAATGTTGTCCGCATTTCTGTTGAAATACTTCCACACCGAAGAGCTGATTTTTTTGGTATTTTCACCAGGCATGTCAACGGCCATATTCCTCCCACGGACAACAGGTGTCTCCCCGGGTGCCTGACTTAAACAAACCACCTCACCATCAGAATCCTCCTTGTCAATTTCCTCCCCAGCGCCAGCAACACCCATATCCTCCTCATCCTGGTGTACTTCAACACTGACATCTTCAATCTGACTATCAGGAACTGGACTGCGGGTGCTCCTTCCAGCACTTGCAGGGGGCGTGCAAATGGTGGAAGGCGCATGCTCTTCACGTCCAGTGTTGGGAAGGTCAGGCATCGCAACCGACACAATTGGACTCTCCTTGTGGATTTGGGATTTCGAAGAACGCACAGTTCTTTGCGGTGCTTTTGCCAGCTTGAGTCTTTTCATTTTTCTAGCAAGAGGCTGAGTGCTTCCATCCTCATGTGAAGCTGAACCACTAGCCATGAACATAGGCCAGGGCCTCAGCCGTTCCTTGCCACTCCGTGTGGTAAATGGCATATTGGCAAGTTTACGCTTCTCCTCCGACAATTTTATTTTAGATTTTGGAGTCCTTTTTTTACTGATATTTGGTGTTTTGGATTTTACATGCTCTGTACTATGACATTGGGCATCGGCCTTGGCAGACGACGTTGCTGGCATTTCATCGTCTCGGCCATGACTAGTGGCAGCAGCTTCAGCACGAGTTGGAAGTGGATCTTGATCTTTCCCTAATTTTGGAACCTCAACATTTTTGTTCTCCATATTTTAATAGGCACAACTAAAAGGCACCTCAGGTAAACAATGGAGATGGATGGATACTAGTATACTTATGGATGGACGAGCGACTGCTGACACAGAGGTAGCTACAGCCGTGGACTACCGTACTGTGTCTGCTGCTAATATAGACTGGATGATAATGAGATGAAATCAATATATATATAATATCACTAGTACTGCAGCCGGACAGGTATATAATATATATTTATTATGTAATGACTGATGACGGACCTGCTGGACACTGTCAGCTCAGCAGCACCGCAGACTGCTACAGTAAGCTACTATAGTAGTATGTATAAAGAAGAAAGAAAAAAAAAAAACCACGGGTAGGTGGTATACAATTATGGATGGACCAGCGACTGCCGACACAGAGGTAGCTACAGCCGTGGACTACCGTACTGTGTTTGCTGCTAATATAGACTGGATGATAATGAGATGAAATCAATATATATATAATATCACTAGTACTGCAGCCGGACAGGTATATAATATATATTTATTATGTAATGACTGATGACGGACCTGCTGGACACTGTCAGCTCAGCAGCACCGCAGACTGCTACAGTAAGCTACTATAGTAGTATGTATAAAGAAGAAAAAAAAAAAAACCACGGGTAGGTGGTATACAATTATGGATGGACCAGCGACTGCCGACACAGAGGTAGCTACAGCCGTGGACTACCGTACTGTGTCTGCTGCTAATATAGACTGGATGATAATGAGATGAAATCAATATATATATATATAATATCACTAGTACTGCAGCCGGACAGGTATATAATATATATTTATTATGTAATGACTGATGACGGACCTGCTGGACACTGTCAGCTCAGCAGCACCGCAGACTGCTACAGTAAGCTACTATAGTAGTATGTATAAAGAAGAAAGAAAAAAGAAAAAACCACGGGTAGGTGGTATACAATTATGGATGGACCAGCGACTGCCGACACAGAGGTAGCTACAGCCGTGGACTACCGTACTGTGTCTGCTGCTAATATAGACTGGATGATAATGAGATGAAATCAATATATATATATATATAATATCACACTAGTACTGCAGCCGGACAGGTAGATATATTTATTATGTAATGACTGATGACGGACCTGCTGGACACTGTCAGCTCAGCAGCACCGCAGACTGCTACTATAGTAGTATGTATAAAGAAGAAAGAAAAAAAAAAAACACGGGTAGGTGGTATACAATTATGGATGGACCAGCGACTGCCGACACAGAGGTAGCTACAGCCGTGGACTACCGTACTGTGTCTGCTGCTAATATAGACTGGATGATAATGAGATGAAATCAATATATATATATATATATATATATAATATCACTAGTACTGCAGCCGGACAGGTATATAATATATATTTATTATGTAATGACTGATGACGGACCTGCTGGACACTGTCAGCTCAGCAGCACCGCAGACTGCTACAGTAAGCTACTATAGTAGTATGTATAAAGAAGAAAGAAAAAAAAAAAACCACGGGTAGGTGGTATACAATTATGGATGGACGAGCGACTGCCGACACAGAGGTAGCTACAGCCGTGGACTACCGTACTGTGTCTGCTGCTAATATAGACTGGATGATAATGAGATGAAATCAATATATATATATATATATATATAATATCACTAGTACTGCAGCCGGACAGGTATATAATAGAGATGAGCGCCTGAAATTTTTCGGGTTTTGTGTTTTGGTTTTGGGTTCGGTTCCGCGGCCGTGTTTTGGGTTCGAACGCGTTTTGGCAAAACCTCACCGAATTTTTTTTGTCGGATTCGGGTGTGTTTTGGATTCGGGTGTTTTTTTCAAAAAACACTAAAAAACAGCTTAAATCATAGAATTTGGGGGTCATTTTGATCCCAAAGTATTATTAACCTCAAAAACCATAATTTACACTCATTTTCAGTCTATTCTGAATACCTCACACCTCACAATATTATTTTTAGTCCTAAAATTTGCACCGAGGTCGCTGTGTGAGTAAGATAAGCGACCCTAGTGGCCGACACAAACACCGGGCCCATCTAGGAGTGGCACTGCAGTGTCACGCAGGATGTCCCTTCCAAAAAACCCTCCCCAAACAGCACATGACGCAAAGAAAAAAAGAGGCGCAATGAGGTAGCTGTGCGAGTAAGATTAGCGACCCTAGTGGCCGACACAAACACCGGGCCCATCTAGGAGTGGCACTGCAGTGTCACGCAGGATGGCCCTTCCAAAAAACCCTCCCCAAACAGCACATGACGCAAAGAAAAAAAGAGGCGCAATGAGGTAGCTGTGTGAGTAAGATTAGCGACCCTAGTGGCCGACACAAACACCGGGCCCATCTAGGAGTGGCACTGCAGTGTCACGCAGGATGTCCCTTCCAAAAAACCCTCCCCAAACAGCACATGACGCAAAGAAAAAAAGAGGCGCAATGAGGTAGCTGTGTGAGTAAGATTAGCGACCCTAGTGGCCGACACAAACACCGGGCCCATCTAGGAGTGGCACTGCAGTGTCACGCAGGATGTCCCTTCCAAAAAACCCTCCCCAAACAGCACATGACGCAAATAAAAAAAGAGGCGCAATGAGGTAGCTGACTGTGTGAGTAAGATTAGCGACCCTAGTGGCCGACACAAACACCGGGCCCATTTAGGAGTGGCACTGCAGTGTCACGCAGGATGTCCCTTCCAAAAAACCCTCCCCAATCAGCACATGATGCAAAGAAAATGAAAAGAAAAAAGAGGTGCAAGATGGAATTGTCCTTGGGCCCTCCCACCCACCCTTATGTTGTATAAACAAAACAGGACATGCACACTTTAACCAACCCATCATTTCAGTGACAGGGTCTGCCACACGACTGTGACTGATATGACGGGTTGGTTTGGACCACCCCCAAAAAAGAAGCAATTAATCTCTCCTTGCACAAACTGGCTCTACAGAGGCAAGATGTCCACCTCATCATCACCCTCCGATATATCACCGTGTACATCCCCCTCCTCACAGATTATCAATTCGTCCCCACTGGAATCCACCATCTCAGCTCCCTGTGTACTTTGTGGAGGCAATTGCTGCTGGTCAATGTCTCCGCGGAGGAATTGATTATAATTCATTTTAATGAACATCATCTTCTCCACATTTTCTGGATGTAACCTCGTACGCCGATTGCTGACAAGGTGAGCGGCGGCACTAAACACTCTTTCGGAGTACACACTTGTGGGAGGGCAACTTAGGTAGAATAAAGCCAGTTTGTGCAAGGGCCTCCAAATTGCCTCTTTTTCCTGCCAGTATAAGTACGGACTGTGTGACGTGCCTACTTGGATGCGGTCACTCATATAATCCTCCACCATTCTATCAATGTTGAGAGAATCATATGCAGTGACAGTAGACGACATGTCCGTAATCGTTGTCAGGTCCTTCAGTCCGGACCAGATGTCAGCATCAGCAGTCGCTCCAGACTGCCCTGCATCACCGCCAGCGGGTGGGCTCGGAATTCTGAGCCTTTTCCTCGCACCCCCAGTTGCGGGAGAATGTGAAGGAGGAGATGTTGACAGGTCGCGTTCCGCTTGACTTGACAATTTTGTCACCAGCAGGTCTTTCAACCCCAGCAGACTTGTGTCTGCCGGAAAGAGAGATCCAAGGTAGGCTTTAAATCTAGGATCGAGCACGGTGGCCAAAATGTAGTGCTCTGATTTCAACAGATTGACCACCCGTGAATCCTTGTTAAGCGAATTAAGGGCTCCATCCACAAGTCCCACATGCCTAGCGGAATCGCTCCGTGTTAGCTCCTCCTTCAATGTCTCCAGCTTCTTCTGCAAAAGCCTGATGAGGGGAATGACCTGACTCAGGCTGGCAGTGTCTGAACTGACTTCACGTGTGGCAAGTTCAAAGGGCATCAGAACCTTGCACAACGTTGAAATCATTCTCCACTGCGCCTGAGACATGTGCATTCCACCTACTATATCGTGCTCAATTGTATAGGCTTGAATGGCCTTTTGCTGCTCCTCCAACCTCTGAAGCATATAGAGGGTTGAATTCCACCTCGTTACCACTTCTTGCTTCAGATGATGGCAGGGCAGGTTCAGTAGTTTTTGGTGGTGCTCCAGTCTTCTGTACGTGGTGCCTGTACGCCGAAAGTGTCCCGCAATTCTTCTGGCCACCGACAGCATCTCTTGCACGCCCCTGTCGTTTTTTAAAAAATTCTGCACCACCAAATTCAAGGTATGTGCAAAACATGGGACGTGCTGGAATTTGCCCATATTTAATGCACACACAATATTGCTGGCGTTGTCCGATGCCACAAATCCACAGGAGAGTCCAATTGGGGTAAGCCATTCCGCGATGATCTTCCTCAGTTGCCGTAAGAGGTTTTCAGCTGTGTGCGTATTCTGGAAAGCGGTGATACAAAGCGTAGCCTGCCTAGGAAAGAGTTGGCGTTTGCGAGATGCTGCTACTGGTGCCGCCGCTGCTGTTCTTGCGGCGGGAGTCCATACATCTACCCAGTGGGCTGTCACAGTCATATAGTCCTGACCCTGCCCTGCTCCACTTGTCCACATGTCCGTGGTTAAGTGGACATTGGGTACAACTGCATTTTTTAGGACACTGGTGAGTCTTTTTCTGACGTCCGTGTACATTCTCGGTATCGCCTGCCTAGAGAAGTGGAACCTAGATGGTATTTGGTAACGGGGGCACACTGCCTCAATAAATTGTCTAGTTCCCTGTGAACTAACGGCGGATACCGGACGCACGTCTAACACCAACATAGTTGTCAAGGCCTCAGTTATCCGCTTTGCAGCAGGATGACTGCTGTGATATTTCATCTTCCTCGCAAAGGACTGTTGAACAGTCAATTGCTTACTGGAAGTAGTACAAGTGGGCTTACGACTTCCCCTCTGGGATGACCATCGACTCCCAGCAGCAACAACAGCAGCGCCAGCAGCAGTAGGCGTTACACGCAAGGATGCATCGGAGGAATCCCAGGCAGGAGAGGAATCGTCAGAATTGCCAGTGACATGGCCTGCAGGACTATTGGCATTCCTGGGGAAGGAGGAAATTGACACTGAGGGAGTTGGTGGGGTGGTTTGCGTGAGCTTGGTTACAAGAGGAAGGGATTTACTGGTCAGTGGACTGCTTCCGCTGTCACCCAAAGTTTTTGAACTTGTCACTGACTTATTATGAATGCGCTGCAGGTGACGTATAAGGGAGGATGTTCCGAGGTGGTTAACGTCCTTACCCCTACTTATTACAGCTTGACAAAGGGAACACACGGCTTGACACCTGTTGTCCGCATTTCTGGTGAAATACCTCCACACCGAAGAGCTGATTTTTTTGGTATTTTCACCTGGCATGTCAACGGCCATATTCCTCCCACGGACAACAGGTGTCTCCCCGGGTGCCTGACTTAAACAAACCACCTCACCATCAGAATCCTCCTGGTCAATTTCCTCCCCAGCGCCAGCAACACCCATATCCTCCTCATCCTGGTGTACTTCAACACTGACATCTTCAATCTGACTATCAGGAACTGGACTGCGGGTGCTCCTTCCAGCACTTGCAGGGGGCGTGCAAATGGTGGAAGGCGCATGCTCTTCACGTCCAGTGTTGGGAAGGTCAGGCATCGCAACCGACACAATTGGACTCTCCTTGTGGATTTGGGATTTCGAAGAATGCACAGTTCTTTGCTGTGCTGCTTTTGCCAGCTTGAGTCTTTTCATTTTTCTAGCGAGAGGCTGAGTGCTTCCATCCTCATGTGAAGCTGAACCACTAGCCATGAACATAGGCCAGGGCCTCAGCCGTTCCTTGCCACTCCGTGTCGTAAATGGCATATTGGCAAGTTTACGCTTCTCCTCCGACAATTTTATTTTAGGTTTTGGAGTCCTTTTTTTTCTGATATTTGGTGTTTTGGATTTGACATGCTCTGTACTATGACATTGGGCATCGGCCTTGGCAGACGACGTTGCTGGCATTTCATCGTCTCGGCCATGACTAGTGGCAGCAGCTTCAGCACGAGGTGGAAGTGGATCTTGATCTTTCCCTAATTTTGGAACCTCAACATTTTTGTTCTCCATATTTTAATAGGCACAACTAAAAGGCACCTCAGGTAAACAATGGAGATGGATACTAGTATACAATTATGGACTGCCTGCCGAGTGCAGACACAGAGGTAGCCACAGCCGTGAACTACCGTACTGTACTGTGTCTGCTGCTAATATAGACTGGTTGATAAAGAGATGTCTATGTAACTATGTATGTATAAAGAAGAAAGAAAAAAAAACCACGGTTAGGTGGTATACAATTATGGACGGACTGCCTGCCGAGTGCAGACACAGAGGTAGCCACAGCCGTGAACTACCGTACTGTACTGTGTCTGCTGCTAATATAGACTGGTTGATAAAGAGATGTCTATGTAACTATGTATGTATAAAGAAGAAAGAAAAAAAAACCACGGTTAGGTGGTATACAATTATGGACGGACTGCCTGCCGAGTGCAGACACAGAGGTAGCCACAGCCGTGAACTACCGTACTGTACTGTGTCTGCTGCTAATATAGACTGGTTGATAAAGAGATGTCGTAGTAGTATGTATGTATAAAGAAGAAAAAAAAAACACGGTTAGGTGGTATATACAATTATGGACGGGCTGCCGAGTGCCGACACAGAGGTAGCCACAGCCGTGAACTACCGCACTGTACTGTGTCTGCTGCTAATATATAGACTGGTTGATAAAGAGATAGTATACTCGTAACTAGTATGTATGTATAAAGAAAGAAAAAAAAACCACGGTTAGGTGGTATATACAATTATGGACGGGCTGCCGAGTGCCGACACAGAGGTAGCCACAGCCGTGAACTACCGCACTGTACTGTGTCTGCTGCTAATATAGACTGGTTGATAAAGAGATAGTATACTCGTAACTAGTATGTATGTATAAAGAAAGAAAAAAAAACCACGGTTAGGTGGTATATACAATTATGGACGGGCTGCCGAGTGCCGACACAGAGGTAGCCACAGCCGTGAACTACCGCACTGTACTGTGTCTGCTGCTAATATAGACTGGTTGATAAAGAGATAGTATACTCGTAACTAGTATGACTATAAAGAAAGAAAAAAAAAACACGGTTAGGTGGTATATACAATTATGGACGGGCTGCCGAGTGCCGACACAGAGGTAGCCACAGCCGTGAACTACCGCACTGTACTGTGTCTGCTGCTAATATATAGACTGGTTGATAAAGAGATAGTATACTCGTAACTAGTATGTATGTATAAAGAAAGAAAAAAAAACCACGGTTAGGTGGTATATACAATTATGGACGGGCTGCCGAGTGCCGACACAGAGGTAGCCACAGCCGTGAACTACCGCACTGTACTGTGTCTGCTGCTAATATAGACTGGTTGATAAAGAGATAGTATACTCGTAACTAGTATGTATGTATAAAGAAAGAAAAAAAAACCACGGTTAGGTGGTATATACAATTATGGACGGGCTGCCGAGTGCCGACACAGAGGTAGCCACAGCCGTGAACTACCGCACTGTACTGTGTCTGCTGCTAATATATAGACTGGTTGATAAAGAGATAGTATACTCGTAACTAGTATGTATGTATAAAGAAAGAAAAAAAAACCACGGTTAGGTGGTATATACAATTATGGACGGGCTGCCGAGTGCCGACACAGAGGTAGCCACAGCCGTGAACTACCGCACTGTACTGTGTCTGCTGCTAATATATAGACTGGTTGATAAAGAGATAGTATACTCGTAACTAGTATGTATGTATAAAGAAAGAAAAAAAAACCACGGTTAGGTGGTATATACAATTATGGACGGGCTGCCGAGTGCCGACACAGAGGTAGCCACAGCCGTGAACTACCGCACTGTACTGTGTCTGCTGCTAATATATAGACTGGTTGATAAAGAGATAGTATACTCGTAACTAGTATGTATGTATAAAGAAAGAAAAAAAAACCACGGTTAGGTGGTATATACAATTATGGACGGGCTGCCGAGTGCCGACACAGAGGTAGCCACAGCCGTGAACTACCGCACTGTACTGTGTCTGCTGCTAATATATAGACTGGTTGATAAAGAGATAGTATACTCGTAACTAGTATGTATGTATAAAGAAAGAAAAAAAAACCACGGTTAGGTGGTATATACAATTATGGACGGGCTGCCGAGTGCCGACACAGAGGTAGCCACAGCCGTGAACTACCGCACTGTACTGTGTCTGCTGCTAATATAGACTGGTTGATAAAGAGATAGTATACTCGTAACTAGTATGTATGTATAAAGAAAGAAAAAAAAACCACGGTTAGGTGGTATATACAATTATGGACGGGCTGCCGAGTGCCGACACAGAGGTAGCCACAGCCGTGAACTACCGCACTGTACTGTGTCTGCTGCTAATATAGACTGGTTGATAAAGAGATAGTATACTCGTAACTAGTATGACTATAAAGAAAGAAAAAAAAACCACGGTTAGGTGGTATATACAATTATGGACGGGCTGCCGAGTGCCGACACAGAGGTAGCCACAGCCGTGAACTACCGCACTGTACTGTGTCTGCTGCTAATATAGACTGGTTGATAAAGAGATAGTATACTACTAATATTATATATACTGGTGGTCAGGTCACTGGTCACTAGTCACACTGGCAGTGGCACTCCTGCAGCAAAAGTGTGCACTGTTTAATTTTAATATAATATTATGTACTCCTGGCTCCTGCTATAACCTATAACTGGCACTGCAGTGCTCCCCAGTCTCCCCCACAATTATAAGCTGTGTGAGCTGAGCACAGTCAGATATATATATACATTGATGCAGCACACTGGGCTGAGCAGTGCACACAGATATGGTATGTGACTGAGTCACTGTGTGTATCGTTTTTTTCAGGCAGAGAACGGATATATTAAATAAAACAAACAACTGCACTGTCTGGTGGTCACTGTGGTCGTCAGTCACTAAACTCTGCACTCTCTTCTACAGTATCACAGCCTCAGGTCAATCTCTCTCTCTCTCTCTCAACCCTAATCTAAATGGAGAGGACGCCAGCCACGTCCTCTCCCTATCAATCTCAATGCACGTGTGAAAATGGCGGCGACGCGCGGCTCCTTATATAGAATCCGAGTCTCGCGAGAATCCGACAGCGTCATGATGACGTTCGGGCGCGCTCGGGTTAACCGAGCAAGGCGGGAGGATCCGAGTCTGCTCGGACCCGTGAAAAAAACATGAAGTTCGTGCGGGTTCGGATTCAGAGAAACCGAACCCGCTCATCTCTAGTATATAATATATATTTATTATGTAATGACTGATGACGGACCTGCTGGACACTGTCAGCTCAGCAGCACCGCAGACTGCTACAGTAAGCTACTATAGTAGTATGTATAAAGAAGAAGAAAGAAAAAGAAAAAAAAACGGGTAGGTGGTATACAATATTATATATATATTATATACAATTATATATATATATATTATATATATTAAACTGGTGGTGATTATTAAACTGGTGGTCAGGTCACTGGTCACACTATCAGCAACTTGCAAGTAGTACTCCTAAGCAGACAATCACAATATATATTATACTGGTGGTCAGTGTGGTCACAATGGCAGTGTGGCTCTCTGGCAGCAAGTCCTGCTCTCAGACTCTAACTGCTCCCCACTGTCAGTGTCTCCCCCACAAGTCAGATATACATTATACAGTCACACTATCTATCTATCACTTCAGCAAGTAGTAGTACTCCTCCTAAAGTACTCCTCCTAATGCTCCCCAAAATTACTACTGTGTCTCTCTCTACTCTAGTTTCACTCTCTTCTCTATAAACGGAGAGGACGCCAGCCACGTCCTCTCCCTATGAATCTCAATGCACGTGTGAAAATGGCGGCGACGCGCGGCTCCTTATATAGAATCCGAGTCTCGCGATAGAATCCGAGCCTCGCGAGAATCCGACAGCGGGATGATGACGTTCGGGCGCGCTCGGGTTAACCGAGCAAGGCGGGAAGATCCGAGTCGCTCGGCCCAGTGTAAAAAAAACTGAAGTTCGGGCGGGTTCGGATTCCGAGGAACCGAACCCGCTCATCTCTAGTTTCTCGCCCAATCAGCTGTGGACTGGGTGTGATAGACCTGCCGCTAACCCAATGAGAGCTCCTTGCCACGGCCAGCGTTGGCCACACAGTCACAGAGTGACAGATCTGGGCTATTATATAGGAGATGGTTCTTGGTGTTACCCGAGGAGCACCCGTAGCAGATACGGTAAAAAGTGACAGGACGATTTTTGAAGTTTGTGAAATTCTACCCACTGGAGGTGCAATCTAATTTTTGATCCGACTGTCCGTTTGGGCGTTATCGTTCACACAACGCAAGCCGCGCATCAGTAATGACGTCTTTATGTCAACCCCCTTTTCACCCCCTTAGGGGAGGTTTTTTACAATTACATTGTTTTCCTATTTCCCACCTGAAAAATACCAATGTTTCATTTCATCTTCCTAACGTATCGGGAAGTAAGATAATTAGTGATGAGTCAGTGAGTGAGTGAGGGCTTTCACACTTAATATATATATATATATATATATATACATATCTATATCTATCTATCTATCTATCTATCTATCTATCTATCTATCCATACTGTATTATAAAATATAAAATATCAAAAGGAGATATATATATATATATATATATATATATATACACACTGGCGCTGCTGGGTTTTGGAGCCTTACACCTAATATTTACAGTGACCAGTGACATATATAGCAGCCTATTGGTCTTACCAGAGAAACTGTCCTTGTCCATGGGGAGGAGGTTCCGGGCCTGATAGAGGTAGCAGCGCAGGTGATAGAGATTCCCATCTAGGAGAAAAGGACACATACATATGAGGCGAGTTTCCAGCTATGTGTAAATGTGCACTATACCCTCACAACCAATCACCAGTTACCTATTATTGATTGGAGTTAGACAATGCTAGCAGGTGTCTGATTGGCTGACATTACAAAGCACCTTTCTGACGCACACTGGAACTATTGCATCAATTTGTTAAGGTGCATACACACGGTGAGATGCTTACTATGCCCGATTTTGACTACGCGATTTCTCTTGAACTCTCCCAGAGCCCAGATAGCACAGATTTTGACTATCTGTACTTGAGATTTTGTCTATGTATGATTTTGACTTAGGGGGACATTTACTAAGCAGTGATAAGAGCGGAGAAGTGAGCCAGTGGAGAAGTTGCACCATCAACCAATCAGCAGCTTTGTATAATGCTGATTGGTTGCCATGGGCACTTCTCCACTGGCTCACTTCTCCGCTCTTATCACTGCTTAGTAAATGTCCCCCTTAAGTGCCAATTTTGACTATACTTTGTATTAGATAGTACACTAGATAGTCAAGATTGACTTGCCTGCACAGTCTACTGTATCTAGCCTTACGATACCGACCCCACAGGAGCGCACATCGGTATCGAATTGGTATCTCAAGCTGCCTAACACCATGAGATATGTACTGACTTTCCTTAACATTTTGACTCAATAGTCAAAATCTTACAGATGTATCTCACCGTGTGTATACACACCTTAATACACAAAACCCTCCTTTTGGCCAAGCGGGTTCCGCTAAAACGCTAAGTGTGGCCCCAGCCTAACACAACAGAAAGTGTAACGCAATAAATAGACAATAGCACTTTTTATAAATGGCCGCCCATACTGTTCTTACTCACAATCAAATATGCAGGATATTGTAGGTCTGTTTACTCCCAAGCTGAGAGTAGCCGTGTTTTTCCCATCATCGCTTTTGTCATCTGTGACTCCACCCTAGAAGCAAAATAACACAGGTTTATGTGGGGGCATTCTCCAGCTACATAATGGCTGCACCACAAGTTAGCAACTTAGGGGGAGATGTACTAAGCAGTGAAAAGAGTGGAGAAGTGAGCCAGTGGCAACCAATCAGCTGCTCTATAATTTTATAGTATGCAAATTATAAATGCTGATTGGTTGCCATGGACAACTTCTCTACTGGCTCACTTCTCCACACTTTTCACTGCTTAGTACATCTCCCCCTGCCCATTGGTGTTACCGTGCGGTGTGCACACGCTGGGCCTCATTCAGGGCCGCATGTAACGTATTCGGGAATGAATGTAAATTCCTGCCCTGTGCGCAGTCAGCGGCATCTTTGTGAAGGAAGAGACTGCGCTGCCCCCACCCCTCCTCATCGTCATCATCATCACCACACACACTTGCATCAGGCCCATGCTTGGTGCAAGAGGTGTGACTGACAGCGCACCATAGAGGACAGTACCCGGTGGCGCTTCACATGTGGCTGCTGACCAGCTTCCTCCATTGCATGCGGGAGGTCACGCTGGTTATAATGCATTAATATGGCGCAATAAATGAACAAGGAGAGCCACTGCGTATTATCCTCGATCTCCATATACAGACTCCATTGTCCAAGGGGAATCTTCTACTGCAAAGAAACTGAACAGATTCCTAACGGTCACCCTAACAAACCTATGGTGTATATACACTGCTCAAAAAAATAAAGGGAACACTAAAATAACACATCCTAGATCTGAATGAATGAAATATTCTTATTAAATACTTTGTTCTTTACATAGTTGAATGTGCTGACAACAAAATCACACAAAAATTTTCAATGAAAATCAAATTTATTAACCCATGGAGGTCTGGATTTGGAGTCACCCTCAAAATTAAAGTGGAAAAACACACTACAGGCTGATCCAACTTTGATGTAATGTCCTTAAAACAAGTCATAATGAGGCTCAGTAGTGTGTGTGGCCTCCACGTGCCTGTATGACCTCCCTACAAGGCTCAGGTAGTGCAGCTCATCCAGGATGGCACATCAATGCGAGCTGTGGCAAGAAGGTTTGCTGTGTCAGCGTAGTGTCCAGAGCATGGAGGCGCTACCAGGAGACAGGCCAGTACATCAGGAGACGTGGAGGAGGCCGTAGGAGGGCAACAACCCAGCAGCAGGACCGCTACCTCCGCCTTTGTGCAAGGAGGAACAGGAGAAGCACTGCCAGAGCCCTGCAAAATGACCTCCAGCAAGCCACAAATGTGCATGTGTCTACTCAAACGATCAGAAACAGACTCCATGAGGGTGGTATGAGGGCCCGACATCCATAGGTGGGGGTTGTGCTTACAGCCCAACACCGTGCAGGACATTTGGCATTTGCCAGAGAACACCAAGATTGGCAAATTCGCCACTGGCGCCCTGTGCTATTCACAGATGAAACAGGTTCTCACTGAGCACATGTGACAGACGTGACAGAGTCTGGAGATGCCCAGGAGAACGTTCTGCTGCCTGCAACATCCTCCAGCATGACCGGTTTGGCAGTGGGTCAGTAATGGTGTGGGGTGGCATTTCTTTGGGGGGCCGCACAGCCCTCCATGTGCTCGCCAGAGGTAGCCTGACTGCCATTAGGTACCGAGATGAGTTCCTCAGACTCCTTGTGAGACCATATGCTGGTGCGGTTGGCCCTGGGTTCCTCCTAATGCAAGACAATGCTAGACCTCATGTGGCTGGAGTGTGTCAGCAGTTCCTGCAAGACGAAGGCATTGATGCTATGGACTGGCCCGCCCGTTCCCCAGACCTGAATCCAACTGAGCACATCTGGGACATCATGTCTCGCTCCAACCACCAACGCTACGTTGCACCACAGACTGTCCAGGAGTTGGCGGATGCTTTAGTCCAGGTCTGGGAGGAGATCCCTCAGGAGACCATCCGCCACCTCATCAGGAGCATGCCCAGACGTTGTAGGGAGGTCACACAGGCACGTGGAGGCCACACACACTACTGAGCCTCATTTTGACTTGTTTTAAGGACATTACATCAAAGTTGGATCAGCCTGTAGTGTGTTTTTCCACTTTAATTTTGAGGGTGACTCCAAATCCAGACTTCTATGGGTTAATGAATTTTATTTCCATTGATAATTTTTGTGTGATTTTGTTGTCAGCACATTCAACTATGTAAAGAATAAAGTATTTAATAAGAATATTTCATTCATTCAGAACTAGGATGTGTTATTTTAGTGTTCCCTTTATTTTTTTGAGCAGTGTATATCAAACCATGGAAAGAGATAAAGTGGAGAGAGATAAAGTACCAACCAATGAAGTTAAAGGCTGTTTTTGAAAATGACAGAAGCTAATGGTTGGTACATAATCTCTCTCCGCTTTATCTATCTCCAATGACTGATACATCTCCCCCTATTTCTGTCTGCGTTGGAGAACTGATGGCAGCAGTAGTCTCTGTGGATGCCCAGGCTGCATCCCACAAACAGACATTGCTTATGATCCTCCACTGTCTCGAATGGACTATCAGTTGGAGCTCTCAGGTGTTTGCATTGGATCCCTCACACCTGTTGGCGTTTCTGGCTTGGTGACCTAAGCACCATAGTTTGGGGTGGAAACTTAATCCTCTTTGGTTGACTATATAGCAGGATAAAAATGCTGGTTTATATGACGTCCGCGTCTGCTTCCCGAGGAACAAGGAATCAGCTCCACAGGTGGTCATACACCGTAAAGGTCCATGGCCATTGCCATTGGCAAGGATAAAGCACATGCTATATAAGCAGATGGTGTCGTTAAATGACCATGTGGAAAAAAGAGACTATTGGGAAATGCAGCATGACCGAGGTCTAAGGCCAGCATAATATGCTTCAGTGTTTTTGAGAAAGGTGGAAACTTCTTGGTGGAAACTCCTTGCCAACAGCTGGAGAGGTCTATTCCCTTCCTATAATTCCTGCTATTCAGATTTATAGTGGTTCTACGGTTACTGAACAGAATTATGGTTTTCCTCATCTTCACGCCCATTTGAGCAGGACACCGGGTTTAGGTCAAACCATGCCCTCACTTCAAACCCCCCAAGAGATCACCTCGGTTACATCCACTTTTTCTAAAAGAAAATACTTAGCAAATTAAACATCTGAATGCACCGGGTGTCGTTCATGATGGAAAATCATACAAGATTTGCACATGAGTGGACAGATGTAGAGCACCATTTTCACAATCATCTCAATTCAAGACATACATGTGAACGTGAGGACCATCCATGACCCCCCACCTCAGCACGCGGCTCTTGGCACAGTTGGTCTGTAACTGTGGCCAATTCTGCTGCCTCCTCCCACATAGCGACCCTAAGAAAATGAGTGAACAGAGGCCGCTATATCCCCCAAACTCATGATGGGTCCGCAGAGAGCACTTATGCTACAGGTACGATGCCAAGAAGCCACAAGCCAGGGCAGCTAACACTGGCTGTACAATGCAGCATTTTGTACAGTACGGCCTGCGTGTGGCCGAGGGGGGCTAACCCCGCTACACTGTAAGTCATTAAGAGTGAAGAGGAGGAAGAATGCAACGGATCATTTACTGCTAATATGCCTGTAATATACTACGCACAGCCTGCAATTTGTTTAACTACATCTCAGGCAGTGTTAAAAGTTCACTGCTCAACAAAATGAAGAAAGGTATATAGAGCAAGGCCAATCAGAGAGGATCATGGGCCGGCGGACCTGTCCAATGTAAGCAAATTAGGAAATGTGACACATCCATAATCAGGAGGACTCCTACGTGCCCCGGCCAGCCGAGAGAAGAGAAGCCGGAGCAGGGAGAGGTTGGAGATTCCAGGAGCCTTCTCCTTATGGCACACATTTACTGCGCTGGGTCAGAAGTTAATGAAGCTGATTGGCTGCGGCCTGGAAGCTGTGCAGAGTTTGTATATTATTTGAGAGGCTGCCTTTAATGTCAGCCTGGTTATCTCTAATGTTCCACAGCAAATGAGCTTTTGAAAATAGCAATAAGCAAGTGAAGAAATAAATGGCGGGGGGAAATAATTCACGAGAGGGTCGGGGGGGAAATGACTGTAAAACAAACAAGACAATTACCGGGAGGTTCAAACAATCCTGATTTTCTGTGTTAGGCCTGGTTACAGAGGCTGGGGACTTAACCCTCTGCTGCTGGATAGAGTGTCGGTATCCAGTATTCACAAGCCTCTAGTACTGTGCGTCTTACGGCCACAGTTATCACTGGAAGGACGACGCAATCGCAGTCGGCAATGACAAACATGCGCTCTTGGGGAACTCCGCAGAATCCGCGAATCGTCACACACTTTATTGTCATGATTGGAGAAAGCGGTATAAGTCCAGGGGACGCGGGACTGCTCTTGTCCCCACCGAACGAAGGATCCCTGGAAGAAATCATTGAAACCGAGGTCCTGACTGACCAGGACAATTCAGGACCCGTAGATGAAATCCTGAGGCGTTCTTTTGCCATGACCCCGGCTAATCTCCACGCTAAATATAGGAACATACATAAGAGGCCAATAGGTCGACGCCATATGGTCATCATGCATTAAGTCAGCATGGTGAAAAGGTCGGCAGGTAAAAAGCAGATAGTGCTTAAGATCGACAGGTACCAAAGGTCGACATGACAATGATCGACACAAGTGTCTGGGGTTTTTTCACATATTTTGACTGGGAATAGTAACCTGTGTCGAGTGCAATGGTAGCGGAGTGACGCACCTGAAGGGTGGCGAACGGGGCGATCCCGCGAGGGTATACGCTTGCTATAGCTATGTTCACCTATCATGAAACATAGAAAATTACACCAAAAAAAACTTAAAAAACTTGTGTCCACCTTTCTCTGTGTTGACCATTTCATATCAACCTTTTGACCGTGTTGATCTAATGCATGGCGACCATATGGGGTCGACCAAATGGCTGTCTAATTACTGTAGATCTTCTATACTACACCCTGTGTAACCTGCCCCTCCCCCAGGGGCCCGTTGTTGTGGAATTATGTACGCAGCCCTATGGAGCTGCGAACACAACTCTGCGACTCTGGAGGTACGGTGCGTGCAGCATACAGCCACTATAGTCACACTTACATGAGCAGTGAGGGACTCTGCTCAGAGGACTGACTCATAATAATGTAAATATAGTCTATAATCCCCACCCAACGTATGAGGGATCACATAGAACGTCTTCTTGCAGGGGGGTTACTGTATAGGCATTTATCTTCATTCCATTCACGTAAGTAGCAGGATGTTTCAGGAGCAGCATCAAAGGGCCTCAGATAAGCCATAAGATGGAAAGAAATGTCCATCTGGGAACCAGGAATCAGGGATCGTGATCTCATTTGCTGTGAAGTCACAGAACGTTTACTAATAATCTAAACTGAACGCTGTGGATGACTGGCTGCATAATATCCCTGACGTGCTCAGACTAAACTAATAAACTGTGTCTATCTGTCTCTCCCGCACCCCTCTGTGGCAGGTGGCAGGGGTATGTGGCTCTGTAACTGAGCAGTCACAGTGTGACTGACAGGCATGCTCTGCAGTAATGGAGCCTGGGGTCTCTCCCGCACCCCTCTGTGGCAGGTGGCAGTGGCTCTGTAACTGAGCAGACACAGGCATGCTCTGCAGTAACAGAGCATGGGGTATCTGTCTCTCCCGCACCCCTCTGTGGCAGGTGGCAGGGGAAAGTGGCTCTGTAACTGAGCAGGCACCGTGTGACCGACAGGCATACTCTGGTGTAACGGAGCCTGGGGTCTCTCACACACCCCTCTGTGGCAGGTGGCAGTGGCTCTGTAACTGAGCAGACACAGGCATGCTCTGCAGTAACAGAGCATGGGGTATCTGTCTCTCCCGCACCCCTCTGTGGCAGGTGGCAGGGGAAAGTGGCTCTGTAACTGAGCAGGCACAGAGTGACTGACAGGCATGCTCTGCAGTAACGGAGCTTGGGGTATCTGTATCGGTCTCTCCCGCACCCTCTGTGGCAGGTGGCAGGGGAAGTGGCTCTGTAACTGAGCAGGCACAGTATGACTGACAGGCATGCTCTGCAGTAACGGAGCCTGGGGTATCTGTATCGGTCTCTCCCGCACCCTCTGTGGCAGGTGGCAGGGAAGGTGGCTCTGTAACTGAGCAGGCACAGAGTGACTGACAGGCATGCTCTGCAGTAACGGAGCATGGGGGTATCTGTATCGGTCTCTCCTGCACCCTCTGTGGCAGGTGGCAGGGGAAGTGGCTCTGTAACTGAGCAGGCACAGTATGACTGACAGGCATGCTCTGCAGTAACGGAGCATGGGGTATCTGTATCGGTCTCTCCCGCACCCTCTGTGGCAGGTGGCAGGGGAAGTGGCTCTGTAACTGAGCAGGCACAGTATGACTGACAGGCATGCTCTGCAGTAACGGAGCTTGGGGTATCTGTATCGGTCTCTCCCGCACCCTCTGTGGCAGGTGGCAGGGGAAGTGGCTCTGTAACTGAGCAGGCACAGTATGATTGACAGGCATGCTCTGCAGTAACGGAGCTTGGGGTATCTGTATCGGTCTCTCCCGCAACCTCTGTGGCAGGTGGCAGGGGAAGTGGCTCTGTAACTGAGCAGGCACAGTACGATTGACAGGCATGCTCTGCAGTAACGGAGCATGGGGCCAGGATGGAGATGGGGTGGGGGTAGGTAAACTGAACGTTACCAGCTTGTGTGGACTAACACTAAACTCAGTATATATCACGTCCGTTCTTCAGTTTCAGAGATCTGTAAAAGGTGGAATAACTCACTAGAGACTGCTTTTGTGATGCTTCTGAGCTGTTCTTAGTGATAACGCCATATACACATATACTGTATACAGCCGGGTAGCTGGTACACTATGGGTATCACAGGGGGCAGGCATATTTCTTTTCTGTTTTGTTCTATATATTGCTAGGATAAAAACAGAGAGAATCTCTCCTCGCCGAGCTCTCGTACGCAGCGCTGACTGTGCATGTAATGGAATATGTTTCCAGAGCTGCGATAACTAGCAACGGATGGGAAATTGTTTCTTTTCTATATTTACACCATACCACGGGTATATCCCAGCCTGCTGGCAGCATTATGTGATATGACCCTTTCCACTGACACTGACAGAAATACACGTTAGGCAATCACTAGATCTGGCAAAGGATGGACCCAGAGACTCTCCCTGGACCCGTGCGCAGATTGATAGATACACTGGATTACTTGGCACGAAGATCAGGGAATAGAACTGCTCTGGGGGTCACTGACTGCTAAAGATCCCCTTTTCCAGTGGTGTTACCAGTAACCTGTAAGAATGCTTATCAGAGCTGATTCCCTTCTGTCAGATACATGAGGCCAAGGGGAATGTGACTAGGCCAGTGTGGATGTAATATAATGTAATCATACGCAGAAAACTCACTGTACACACAAAGGGCTTGATATACTAATCTCCTCAGACCCGCACATGAGACCCCATTCAGGGGTCTATTCATAAAGCAGTGAAAACTGTGGAGAAGTGAGCCAGTGGAGAAAAGCCAATCAGCACTGAAGTAACATTTATAATTTGCATACTATAAAATTATACAGAGAAGCTGATTGGTTGCCATGGGCAACTTCTCCAGTGGCTCACTTCTCCAGTCTTTTCACTGCTTCATGAATAAACCCCTAAATGAGGTTGTTTCTTGCGATCAAGGTCACCTCCAAATTACCACCCAGTATCGCTCATTTCACTGGAAATGTGCGTGGTCAACAGACAGCTCGCTCCGTTCCCATTAGAGGACTCGCCCAATTAGCGCAATCCTGATCCGGCGGGTGCCTTTTTCCCGCGAAACTTGTCCACTTTCCCACTTGCGTCCGTTTCTAGAATCAGGCCCAAAGCGACGGACCAACCAGCAGGGAGGTGATAATACCGCACAGCGTGACTATGAGCACAGGGCGGGCAAGCAGCAGCAATGACATTAACAACGGTAATTTTATGCTATATATTATATCATTTTATAATAGTTCTGTATCACAGTGTGACGGCCATGTGCCAAGGTATTGTCACAGGGCAGAGGGACACAAATCGGGTCACATCTGCGAAACAGTACACAACAGACGTGTAAGCTAATGACGTTGGCGCAAGAATCTTTACAGTGACGCCCACTGACTGCGTCTCCGATCGCCGACTGATGTCCTATCGATCATCAGAGCAGCTCAGAATGGTGGTCATTCCGAGATGTTCGCTCGTTGCCGATTTTCGCTATGCTGCAATTTGTTGCTAAATGCGCATGCGCATGTTACGCAGAGCGCATGCGCGAAGTTATTTAACACAAAACTTAGTAGATTTGCTGGTGTTCGAGCGACGCTTTTCAGTCGCACTGCTGATCGGTGAATGATTGACAGGAAAGGGGCGTTTCTGGGTGGTAACTGAGCGTTTTCCGGGAGTGTGCTAAAAAACGCAGGCGTGTCAGGGAAAAACGCAGGAGTGTCTGGAGAAACGGGGGAGTGGCTTGCCGAACGCAGGACGTGTTTGTGACGTCAAACCAGGAACTAAACGGACTGAGCTGATTGCAATCTGTGAGTAGGTCTGGAGCTACTCAGAAACTGCAGGGAATTATTTAGTAGCAGTTCTGCTAATCTTTCGTTCGCACTTCTGCTAAGCTAAGATACACTCAGAGAGGGCGGCGGCCTAGCGTGTGCAATGCTGCTAAAAGCAGCTAGCGAGTGAACAACTCGGAATGAGGTCCTATGTCCGTTGCATGTAAGCCACCGGAGCCTTTATGGCTGGATGTGACGCGCCCACAAAACGCTTAAAACACACCCATGTTTGACTAGTCACGCCCGCGTTTGACTAGTCATGCACGCATTTGATTAGCCACCCCCCCCATTACCACCCACAAATGCTCCCTACCTGCCACTCACAAATAAATCCGTACAATACAATACAAATCGTTCCAATGCACAAACATCGGCATTCCGCCCACTTCTGCACCAGGCCCAAACCTGTACAGAAGAGAAGCTCTCGGCTCCTCCCACTGCTATCTACCCGCTGCAAAGTAACTGACCACAGACACCTGGGAGGAGACCAATAAAATCTTTACTATAAGAAAACAAAATGCTACGGTAACACTTATCCAGTATTTATATGCAAATTACCAACATTTTATACAGCGCTGTGCAGTTATAGAGAACCTGTCAGTTAGGGGTGGCTATTGACCGTCGAAGGCTGGCAACCATCGTTGGTCTAATTGCAAAGAGGTTTCACCATCAATGGTAGGCCACCAATAGTAAATATTGGTGGCTAAACCCCGGCCTATGTGCAGCGTTATCTGAGCATAGCCTAACCACTGATGGTTCACCATCGATGGTGAATCATCAACCACCGGTGGAAGAGTAGTCGATGGCCATCATTACTGATAGTTATCTAATGGTTATCACTCACTGTATATATGGACCTACCTGCTGCCTCTGATACCATACCTACCTGCTGCCTCTGATACCATCCCCATCTCATACAAACCCCTTGCGCAGGAAGCCTATAGTTCTATCCTACTCTGGCTGAGCCTGTGGGCGAATCTTCTAATCTCTAGCGCTGTGCATGTTCCGTAGCGAAGCGTGTGCATCTACAGGCCATTGCTGGTTGTACACATCGCCACTTGTAGCTGGTAGTGGGACTTTCTCATGTTGGCTTAGTTAGGGCATGGAGATTGAATTGCAGCTTTCTTTGCCCGATCTCCACTTGGAAACACAATTAGGAAGCTCAGTTTCCAGCATTCCCTCTATATCAATCTAGGCCAGAGGTTCTCAAACGTGTTCCTCAAGGCATCCCAGCGGTCCAGGTCTTCGGTATATCCATGGCTGAGCACAGATGGTTAAATCAAATTGACTAAGGTGCTAATTTAGTCACCTGTGGCCAAGCATGGATAAACCGAACACCTGGACCGTTGGGGTGGTTTGTGGAACACGTCTGAGAAGCTCTGATCTAGGCAGTGGGTAAAACCATAGGATGGGCTGGTAGCCAAGAGCCGACCCCTGAAACACCATAACAGTATAAAACAATAATTTAAGGCCCCCCCTCCCCACACATTACAAATATACAGCAAGGAGCGTATTGTGATGCCTCTAATGTAATAATAGCAGCTTAATGTCTCCATACAGCGAAGCGTCCATGATAAGTCATCACCATGACATTTACTGACCAGGATTAGGCGGAGAGGCACTTAGTGCAGTGTAATATAAAAGGCAATCTTCCGCGGTCTGGTTTAGGAGCTGCCTTAATATAAACTGTGTCCTTGGTCTGCAACCACGGAGCTGACAGCAGTAGGTGAAGGCAACGTTAGATCATCATCATCATCATCGCTGTAAAAGACAGAAGACAGAATCCCTTCCACTTACCAGTGCTCCCTCTAAGGCAAACACAGCCGCCGCTCCCGTCTGCTGTAGCGGCTCCATACGCCGCCTCCATCGTCGTCTCCGGAAGCTGTCTGTCTTACGATACTTCAGGTGGAACCTCCACCCAAAGAGAGAGGCGTATTCCCAGCCCTCGCTCTCTGATTCGTCAGGCTTGTGCTGTGGGAGAGGGTAGAGTTTCACCTTAGCGCAAGTTTGTCACTAATACGTGCAACAACGTGTAAGGAAAGGACACGGAGAGGCTTTACCAGACCAGACTGTGCAATGATAACCAGCCTTCATTCAGTCACAGCTGGGGGACCATGTAACTAATAGCCTTCGGGAGATTGGGGGGGGGGGGGGGGGGGACTAGCCAGCTCACTTTTAAATACAATACAACGTAGAGGTCTAGTTATTAAGCCGCGATCAGCCCAAATTATGGAAAGAATGGCTAGCACAACTCTTGAAACTATTTATGTTTAGTCTGTTCTATTTCCAGTAAAACCGGAGAATGCCCAGCTATATCCCTCGCCGGATATGAGTGTAAGTGGTATAACCGTTAGGCTGCTCGCTAAAGGAGACTGGATATCGCGATGAGCAGGGTTCACTAAGCAGATGCAACACAGCAAACAGTGGTAACACAGCATTATAGGGCCCAGTTATCAACGAGTTTTATCATATGCAACGATTTTCAAAACGTGTTGCGTATGATAAATGGTTCTCCAGCCAATCAGCTCCTGTCATGTGTTTGAAAAATGACAGTTGGGAGCTTATTGGCTGGAGAACCACTTATCATACGCGACGAGTTTTAAAACTCGTTGCATATGATAAAACTTGTTGATAAATGGGCCCCAATGTATCACTGCAATATGGTACATATATATGAAAACAGTTACCACAGCCACTAGGCACCAAGATAAAGAGAGCCTTATATGGATAAATCTGCTCAAAATAAAAAAATTTGTTAAATAAAACATGAACTGAAATAATTATGGGCAGAATTCAACTGTTTTTCTGCTTGCAGTCACTAGATGGCGCCCAAACAGAGCTATTCAATTCATCGTTCGGGCATGATGGCTGCTGGCACCTGCATTTCAGCTCGCACTTCCCAGGGGTGACGAGCTGAAATGCGTGAAAAGTGACCCGTTTGGGACTTTTCACGTCGTGCCCATTTGTGTAGTCACTGCTATAAGTGTGATAGGTGTGCTAAAAAAATATCAACTGAATACTGCCCCGTGATATCCCGTCACTTTAGACTGGAAATCAGGGACTATAAAACAATTGGATTCCTCTCTATGAGTTCTCACAGGTCGGCCGCTTAGCTTCAGGTTGCTGGTTAGCTCCAAGAATGTGGCAGACATCATGGGTGGACCACTGGCCACACGCTGCCACTGAGAGCAAGTTAGCAGCATGAGACATGGGTCCACCATACTGCGCGAGTAACCAATAATCTGGAATAGGATATATATCAAAGAATAATACAATATTGTAATCCTCAGGCGCTGACAATATAAATACCTGCAGTAGTATGGAGTCAAGGCCGCGGCTTCATCAACAGAGGTCACTGAACCTCCTATTATGCACACTACAGAATATATATAAAAATGAAGCGCTGCTTGACTCATTATAAAAAAATTTAAAAAATGTTTTAATACCTATAGTACATACAATACATTGGTTATTATACCACACGGCCAGTGATTATATTAAAAATTAAAAGTCGTTTCACATGTGTCAATATTACACAACCACTTCTGTCATATATTGGATTTTAATGGCAGTATATCAGTAATGATGATAAATTAGAGTCCATTATCCAAACATTGGGGGTCATTCCGAGTTGTTCGCTCGTTATTTTTTTTTCGCAACGGAGCGATTAGTCGCGAATGCGCATGCGCAATGTCCGCAGTGCGACTGCGCCAAGTAAATTTGCTATGCAGTTAGGAATTTTACTCACGTTTTTTTCTTCGTTCTGGTGATCGTAATGTGATTGACAGGAAGTGGGTGTTTCTGGGCGGAAACTGGCCGTTTTATGGGTGTGTGCGAAAAAACGCTACCGTTTCTGGGAAAAACGCGGGAGTCGCTGAAGAAACGGAGGAGTGTCTGGGCGAACGCTGGGTGTGTTTGTGACGTCAAACCAGGAACGACAAGCACTGAACTGATCGCAGATGCCGAGTAAGTTTGAAGCTACTCAGAAACTGCTAAGAGGTGTGTAATCGCAATTTTGAGAATCTTTCGTTCGCAATTTTACTATGCTAAGATTCACTCCCAGTAGGCGGCGGCTTAGCGTGTGCAAAGCTGCTAAAAGCAGCTTGCGAGCGAACAACTCGGAATGAGGGCCCTTATCCAAACATATCTGTTTGGATAATGGACTCTAATTTATCATCATTACTGATATACTGCCATTAACATACAATATATGAACGAAGTGGTTGTGCAATATTGACACATGTGAAACGACTTTTATTTTGTAATATAATCATCGGCCGTGTGGTATAATAACCAATGTATTGTATGTACTATGGGGGTCATTCCGAGTTGATCGCTCGCTAGCAATTTTTAGCAGCCGTGCAAACGCTATGCCGCCGCCCACTGGGAGTGTATTTTAGCTTAGCAGAAGTGCGAACGTTTTTATCACAGAGCGCCTGCAAAAATTGTTTGTGTAGTTTCAGAGTAGCTCAAAACCTACTCAGTGCTTGCAATCACGTCATACTATTCAGTTCCGGATTTGACGTCACACACCCGCCCAGCGTTTGCCCAGCCACGCCTGCGTTTTTCCTGGCACGCCTGCGTTTTTCCAAACACTCCCTGAAAACGGTCAGTGGCCACCCAGAAACGCCCACTTCATGTCAATCACTCTGCGGCAACCAGTGCGACTGAAATGCATCGCTAGACCCTGTGCAAATCTGCATTGTTCGTTGTGCCCGTACGTCACGCGTGCGCATTGCGCTGCATACACATGCGCAGAACTGCCGTTTTTTAGCCTGATCGCTGCGCAGCGAACAAATGCAGCTAGCGATCAACTCGGAATGACCACCTATATGTATTAAAACATTTTTAAAAATTTTTATATGGAGTCAGGCAGCGCTTCATTTTTATATATAATCTGGACTAGGGTTTCATTGAGCATTTGGTTTTGGGAACAATACATCTTTAAAGGGGCGCCATGCAGAGGCAGAACTCTGGGAGGCAATGGAGTCAGCTGCCGCCGGGCTCCTGCTTTGAAGGGGGGCACCTTTCCTCCTGTTCTGTGTCTTCAGCAACATTAATCAAATAAGTTAATTGACAACAGCCGGTAACTCTTCTGTAGCCGACTTCCCCACTAGTCACTGCACCTTACAAATCATACCTTCTTTATTATAGATATACTGGAAGCAGACACATTACTGATGAAGCTATTTGCTCCTATAAAGGAAGCATGAGAATTTTAACTATATGAAGTTATTTCTCTGACAATTACAATTAACTTCATATAGTTAGAATTCTCATGCTTCATATGCAACAGCAGATATCTCCATCAGTAAGGTGCATGTTTCCAGTGTAATAGGTTGTGGGTTCTAATCCTGGGTATGACACTTGCAAATTAATTGTCAGAGAAATAATCAGCATTGTGAGGGACTGAGCAGATCTATGTAGTGTGTGGCTGGACCCCTACATAGATCTGCCTAGCTGCAACGGTTTTGTAGTAGCTTCATATAGTTAGAATCTGCAGGCTTACTATGCAGGAGCAAATTATATATATATATATATATATATATATATACATACATACATAGGGGGGGGACACCAATATATTTCTTGCCTCCGGGCAACTGGAACAAACTTACGCCACTGGCGCCATGTATATTTTAATGCTTGTTTGAACATTAACCACTATACCCCTTGCACCATAGAATTTCATGGCTCTGTTACTGGCCCTTTATTCATGTGATAGATGTTTCACTGTCCCGTGGGTATATAGAATAGAATATGACTGCAGATAAGAATCCATAGTGTATGTGTCTCTAGTGGTGTCTGGTACTGCTAGTATAACATGCCCCTCTCCCCTGGTGAGCTGCAGTCTCCTGACCGCTCTCTACCTTACATTTGCTAGGATGAGGCTGTCCGCACCATGGCGGTAGTCTGTCTCTGTAACACTGTGCTTTATAGCACACTATACCGTTTCACTATTACAGGTTATAAAAAGTGCATCTGGCAGACGCTGGGCTGCTCAGCCGTTGTTTACTCTCAAGTTTCAATAGGACGTTTTATTAGCAGAGGAAACTACTTCAATCTGCTTTGGGGACCTGTGTGAGGAGACCGCACAGTCATACAGAGACACCTAGTGGTGAAAACACCTTACTACCACCCCACCAGGCAGTATCTATGCCCCTCACTTTATAGCCCTCTGCGTGACATTAGCGCGTTTTTCCAAGGTCTCCTCATGTGATAAAATAGTTGGATAAATTAATCACCATCCCCTGCTCGCTGAAGGACATTCAGAAAACCTGTGTTGCATACCATTCTGAAACCCAGTGGCCTACAGTACATAATTCACAAATACTGGGGGGGTATATTTACTAAAGGTCGATTTTGTTCAATTGTATTTGATTTCATATTGCTCAAAATGGACCTTAATAGATGTTGGGATTCCAGAGCCAAAACACACATTAACTAACATGATATTTTATATTCATTTTTAGATGTGAGTAAATGTGTGGTTTGGACGTGGAAGCCCAACATTGATTAAGATCGATTTTAATCGATTAAAATAGACCTTTAGTAAATATACCCCTGGGATTCACCTTCACGGTGTATTTCACCCATCACATTGACCAATGGAACACAGAGGTGGGCGGGGCCTGTTTCCCGAGTACATACAATGACACCCTGATCGGGGGAATACTCTGTAGTGTCTCAGGGACTGATAAGGAAACACACAAACTGCACCTTTTTCAGGATCTCTATCTGCTTGGGATCTCTCCTGCGCAGCCTGACCCAGCGCCGTCTCCGATTTGTATGATACATCTTCTCCGTGGGCACCCAGGATTTGGGCTTCCGGTCTGGTGGAATGGTAATGCCGTACTCCCAGCCTAGGTAGGGAACAATGTGGATTAACAGGGTGGAAAGGTCTGAGTAGTCCAAAGTATCTGCAGGGAGGTGAAGAACTACAGGGCCAAACTTTAGCCAGGAGGTAGAACTGGGACTTGTAGTTCCACAGTGTTCTACAGGGTTTTGACGGCAGTCAAAATGTTTACCTACTGGTTAATAATAAAATGTTCTTATACATTTAAAAAAAAAATGTGTGTAGGTTATAGGTAATCATGTATTCACAGCATATGCCGCAAACCTCAATGCATTTCCATTGAATTCTATACTCTAGAGATCTATAGCCAGGAATTACATCTGTGCGGCACAATCAGGCACCGGCGCTAGGCGGGAACCACACCTGCAGCAATCTCTTGGGTGCCAATGCTCAAACACAGCGAGCGCCAAAGGTTGGCAAATGGTTAAATGACAAATGCATCAATATGTACAGTTCTCATATACTGGGCAGAATAGTAAATATACCATTTTCCTTTCTTTACAAATGGAGAGAGATAAAGTGGAGAGCACCAACCAATCAGTGTCTGTCATTATACAAAATGTCAGGAGCTGATTGGTAGTTTATCTCTCTCTCTGTTGTATCCATCTCCAAGCTTTGATAAATCTCCCCACTACCACAAATATAAAACAGCACATTCCACAGCAATTAGACACTGATGGGGCTAGCTGCTGATACATTACATGGTGTAGGTTTGATTCCTGACACTGAGGGGTCTATTTACTAAGCCTTGGATGGAAATAAAGTCCACGGAGATAAAGTACAGGCCAATCAGCTCCTAAATGACATTTTTCAAACACAGCCTGTTGCATAGCAGTTAGGAGCCGATTGGCTGGTACTTTATCTCCAGCAACTTTATCTCCTTCCAAGGCTTAATAAATAGAACCCTAAATCATACAAGGACCCCATAACCCTGACCCCACTACCTGAAGCAGTACCTGCACTATATATAAATGACTCCACTACCTGAAGCAGTGATTGCACTATATATAAATGACTCCATTACCTGAAGCAGTGACTGCACTATATATAAATGACTCCATTACCTGAAGCAGTGACTGCACTATATATAAATGACCCCACTACCTGAAGCAGTGACTGCACTATATATAAATGACTCCATTACCTGAAGCAGTGACTGCACTATATATAAATGACTCCATTACCTGAAGCAGTGACTGCACTATATATAAATGACTCCATTACCTGAAGCAGTGACTGCACTATATATAAATGACTCCATTACCTGAAGCAGTGACTGCACTATATATAAATGACTCCATTACCTGAAGCAGTGACTGCACTATATATAAATGACTCCATTACCTGAAGCAGTACCGGCACTATATATAAATGACTCCATTACCTGAAGCAGTGACTGCACTATATATAAATGACCCCATTACCTGAAGCAGTGACTGCACTATATATAAATGACTCCATTACCTGAAGCAGTGACTGCACTATATATAAATGACTCCATTACCTGAAGCAGTGACTGCACTGTATATAAATGACTCCATTACTTGAAGCACTGACTGCACTATATATTAATGACTCCATTACCTGAAGCAGTGACTGCACTATATATAAATGACTCCATTACCTGAAGCAGTGACTGCACTATATATTAATGACTCCACTACCTGAAGCAGTGACTGCACTATATATAAATGACTCCATTACCTGAAGCAGTGACTGCACTATATATAAATGACTCCATTACCTGAAGCAGTACCGGCACTATATATAAATGACTCCATTACCTGAAGCAGTGACTGCACTATATATAAATGACCCCATTACCTGAAGCAGTGACTGCACTATATATTAATGACTCCATTACCTGAAGCAGTGACTGCACTATATATAAATGACTCCATTACCTGAAGCAGTGACTGCACTATATATTAATGACTCCACTACCTGAAGCAGTGACTGCACTATATATAAATGACTCCATTACCTGAAGCAGTGACTGCACTATATATAAATGACTCCATTACCTGAAGCAGTACCGGCACTATATATAAATGACTCCATTACCTGAAGCAGTGACTGCACTATATATAAATGACTCCATTACCTGAAGCAGTGACTGCACTATATATAAATGACTCCATTAGCTGAAGCAGTGACTGCACTATATATAAATGACTCCATTACTTGAAGCACTGACTGCACTATATATTAATGACTCCACTACCTGAAGCAGTGACTGCACTATATATAAATGACTCCATTACCTGAAGCAGTGACTGCACTATATATAAATGACTCCATTACCTGAAGCAGTACCGGCACTATATATAAAGGACTCCATTACCTGAAGCAGTGACTGCACTATATATAAATGACTCCATTACCTGAAGCAGTGACTGCACTATATATAAATGACTCCATTAGCTGAAGCAGTGACTGCACTATATATAAATGACTCCATTACCTGAAGCAGTACCGGCACTATATATAAATGACTCCATTACCTGAAGCAGTGACTGCACTATATATAAATGACCCCATTACCTGAAGCAGTGACTGCACTATATATTAATGACTCCATTACCTGAAGCAGTGACTGCACTATATATAAATGACTCCATTACCTGAAGCAGTGACTGCACTATATATTAATGACTCCACTACCTGAAGCAGTGACTGCACTATATATAAATGACTCCATTACCTGAAGCAGTGACTGCACTATATATAAATGACTCCATTACCTGAAGCAGTACCGGCACTATATATAAATGACTCCATTACCTGAAGCAGTGACTGCACTATATATAAATGACTCCATTACCTGAAGCAGTGACTGCACTATATATAAATGACTCCATTAGCTGAAGCAGTGACTGCACTATATATAAATGACTCCATTACTTGAAGCACTGACTGCACTATATATTAATGACTCCACTACCTGAAGCAGTGACTGCACTATATATAAATGACTCCATTACCTGAAGCAGTGACTGCACTATATATAAATGACTCCATTACCTGAAGCAGTACCGGCACTATATATAAATGACTCCATTACCTGAAGCAGTGACTGCACTATATATAAATGACTCCATTAGCTGAAGCAGTGACTGCACTATATATTAATGACTCCACTACCTGAAGCAGTGACTGCACTATATATAAATGACTCCATTACCTGAAGCAGCACCTGCACTATATATAAATGACTCCACTACCTGAAGCAGTACCTGCACTATATATAAATGACTCCACTACCTGAAGCAGTGACTGCACTATATATAAATGACTCCACTACCTGAAGCAGTGACTGCACTATATATAAATGACTCCATTACCTGAAGCAGTGACTGCACTATATATAAATGACTCCATTACCTGAAGCAGTGACTGCACTATATATAAATGACTTCACTACCTGTATCAGTACCGGCACTATATATTAATGACTCCACTACCTGAAGCAGTGACTGCACTATATATAAATGACTCCATTACTTGAAGCACTGACTGCACTATATATAAATGACTCCATTACCTGAAGCAGTGACTGCACTATATATAAATGACTCCATTACCTGAAGCAGTGACTGCACTATATATAAATGACTCCATTATATGAAGCAGTGACTGCACTATATATAAATTACTCCATTACCTGAAGCAGTGACTGCACTATATATAAATGACTCCATTACCTGAAGCAGTGACTGCACTATATATAAATGACTCCATTACCTGAAGCAGTGACTGCACTATATAAATGACTCCACTACCTGAAGCAGTACCTGCACTATATAAATGACTCCACTACCTGAAGCAGTACCTACACTATATATAAATGACTCCATTACTTGAAGCAGTGACTGCACTATATATAAATGACACCACTACCTGAAGCAGTGACTACACTATATATAAATGACTCCATTACCTGAAGCAGTACCTGCACTATATATAAATGACTCTACTAACTGAAGCAGTACCGGCACTATATATTAATGACTCCACTACCTGAAGCAGTGACTGCACTATATATAAATTACTCCATTACCTGAAGCAGTGACTGCACTATATATAAATGACTCCATTACCTGAAGCAGTGACTGCACTATATATAAATGACTCCATTATCTGAAGCAGTGACTGCACTATATATAAATGACTCCATTATCTGAAGCAGTGACTGCACTATATATAAATGACTCCATTACTTGAAGCAGTGACTGCACTATATATAAATGACTCCATTACCTGAAGCAGTACCTGCACTATATATAAATGACTCCACTACCTGAAGCAGTACCGGCACTATATATTAATGACTCCACTACCTGAAGCAGTGACTGCACTATATATAAATGACTCCATTACCTGAAGCAGTACCTGCACTATATATAAATGACTCCACTACCTGAAGCAGTACCTGCACTATATATATAAATGACTCCACTACCTGAAGCAGTGACTGCACTATATATAAATGACTCCACTACCTGAAGCAGTGACTGCACTATATATAAATGACTCCATTACCTGAAGCAGTGACTGCACTATATATATAAATGACTCTATTACCTGAAGCAGTGACTGCACTATATATAAATGACTTCACTACCTGAATCAGTACCGGCACTATATATTAATGACTCCACTACCTGAAGCAGTGGCTGCACTATATATAAATGACTCCATTACTTGAAGCACTGACTGCACTATATATAAATGACTCCATTACCTGAAGCAGTGACTGCACTATATATAAATTACTCCATTACTTGAAGCAGTGACTGCACTATATATAAATTACTCCATTACCTGAAGCAGTGACTGTACTATATATAAATGACTCCATTACCTGAAGCAGTGACTGCACTATATAAATGACTCCACTACCTGAAGCAGTACCTGCACTATATATAAATTACTCCATTACTTGAAGCAGTGACTGCACTATATATAAATTACTCCATTACCTGAAGCAGTGACTGCACTATATATAAATGACTCCATTACCTGAAGCAGTGACTGCACTATATAAATGACTCCACAACCTGAAGCAGTACCTGCACTATATATAAATGACTCCATTACTTGAAGCAGGGACTGCACTATATATAAATGACTCCACTACCTGAAGCAGTGACTGCACTATATATAAATGACTCCATTACCTGAAGCAGTGACTGCACTATATATAAATGACTCCATTACCTGAAGCAGTGAGTGACTGCACTATATATAAATGACTCCATTACCTGAAGCAGTGACTGCACTATATATAAATGACTCCATTACCTGAAACAGTGACTGCACTACAGGTTGAGTATCCCTTATCCAAAATGCTTGGGACCAGAGGTATTTTGGATATGGGTATTTTCCGTATTTTGGAATAATTGCATACCATAATGATATATCATGGCGATCGGATCTAAATCTAAACACAGAATGCATTTATGTTTCATATACACCTTATACACACAGCCTGAAGGTACTTTTAACCAATATTTTTTATAACTTTGTGCATTAAACAAAGTGTGTCTACATTCACACAATTTATTTATGTTTCATATAGACCTTATACACACAGCCTGAAGGTCATTTAATACAATATTTTTAATACATTTGTGTATTAAACAAAGTTTGTGTACATTGAGCCATCAAAAAAATAAGAATTTACTCACCGGTAATTCTATTTCTCGTAGTCCGTAGTGGATGCTGGGAACTCCGTAAGGACCATGGGGAATAGCGGGCTCCGAAGGAGGCTGGGCACTCTAGAAAGATCTTAGACTACCTGGTGTGCACTGGCTCCTCCCACTATGACCCTCCTCCAAGCCTCAGTTAGGTACTGTGCCCGGACGAGCGTACACAATAAGGAAGGATTTTGAATCCCGGGTAAGACTCATACCAGCCACACCAATCACACCGTACAACTCGTGATATGAAACACAGTTAACAGTATGAAACAATAGAGCCTCTCAACAGATGGCTCAACAATAACCCGATTTAGTTAACAATAACTATGTACAAGTAATGCAGATAAACCGCACTTGGGATGGGCGCCCAGCATCCACTACGGACTACGAGAAATAGAATTACCGGTGAGTAAATTCTTATTTTCTCTAACGTCCTAGTGGATGCTGGGAACTCCATAAGGACCATGGGGATTATACCAAAGCTCCCAAACGGGCGGGAGAGTGCGGATGACTCTGCAGCACCGAATGAGAGAACTCCAGGTCCTCCTCAGCCAGGGTATCAAATTTGTAGAATTTTGCAAACGTGTTTGCCCCTGACCAAGTAGCTGCTCGGCAAAGTTGTAAAGCCGAGACCCCTCGGGCAGCCGCCCAAGATGAGCCCACCTTCCTTGTGGAATGGGCATTGACAGATTTTGGCTGTGGCAGGCCTGCCACAGTATGTGCAAGCTGAATTGTACTACAAATCCAACGAGCAATAGTCTGCTTAGAAGCAGGAGCACCCAGCTTGTTGGGTGCATATAGGATAAACAGCGAGTCAGATTTTCTGACTCCAGCCGTCCTGGTTAAGGCGGGACGCCATCATGTCCACCTGTGGCCTTTCCCAATGGTGTACAATCCTATTGGAAGACTTCTGGAGGAAGACCCCATTCTCCCGGGTGGAGGTCGTGTCTGTTGAGAAGATCTGCTTCCCAGTTGTCCACTCCGGGAATGAACACTGCTGACAGTGCTAACACATGATTTTCCGCCTATCGGAGAATCCTTGTGGCTTCTGCCATCGCCATCCTGCTTTTTGTGCCGCCCTGTTGTTTACATGGGCGACTGCCGTGATGTTGTCTGATTGGATCAGTACCGGCTGGTTTTGAAGCAGAGGCCTTGCTGGCCTCAGGGCATTGTAAATGGCCCTCAGATCCAGAATATTTATGTGTAGGGAAATAAACTGACTTGACCAAAGTCCCTGGAAGTTTCTTCCCTATGTGACTGCCCCCCAGCCTCAAAGGCTGGAATCCATGGTCACTAGGACCTAGTCCTGTATGCCGAACCTGCGGCCCTCTTGAAGATGGGCACTCTGCAGCCACCACAGTAGAGATACCCTGGTCCTTGGAGACAGGGTTATCAGCCTATGCATCGGAAGATGCGATCCGGACCACTTGTCCAACAGGTCCCTCTGAAAAGTTCTTGTATGGAACCTGCCTAATGGGATTGCTTCGTAAGAAGCTACCATTTTTCCCAGGACTCGCGTGCAATGATGCACCGCTACCTATTTTGGTTTCAGGAGGTCTCTGACTAGAGATGACAACTCCTTGGCTTTCTCCTCCGGGAGAAACACTATTTCTGGTTTATGTCCAGAACCATCCCCAGGAACAGTAGACGTGTCATAGGAACCAGCTGTGACTTTGGACTGTTTAGAATCCACCTATGCTGTTGTAGCACTTTCCAAAATAGTGCTACCCCGACTACCAACTGCTCCTTGGACCTCGCCCTTATAACGAGATTGTCCAAGTACGGGATAATTACAACTCCCTTTTTTTGAAGGAGTATCATCATTTCGGCCATTACCTTGATAAAACACCCTCGGTGCCATGTACAGTCCAAACGGCAGTGTCTGGACTTGGTAATGGTAATCCTGTACCACAAATCTGAGGTACTCCTGGCGAGGATGGTAAATGGGGACATGCAGGTAAGCATCCTTGATGTCCCGGGATACCATGTAATCCCCCTCGTCCATGCTTGCAATAACCGCCCTGAGCGATTCCATCTTGAACTTGAATTTTTTTATGTTCAAGGATTTTAAATATAAAATGGGTCACACCGAACCATGCGGTTTCGGTACCCCAACCCGTGTGGAATAGTAACCCCGTCCTTGTTGAAGTAGGGGCACCTTGAGTATTACCTGCTGGGAATGCCGCTTAATAATTGCCTCTAGCACAGCCTCCCTGCCTGAGGGAGTTGTCAGCAAGGCATATTTTAGGAAACGGCTGGGGGGAGACATCTCTAATTCCAGCTTGTACCCCTGAAATACTACTTGGAAGAAACAGGGATCCACCTGTGAGCGAGCCCACTAATTGCTGAAATTTTTGAGGCGGCCCCCCACCGTACCTGGCTACACCTGTGGAGCACCCGCATCATGGTGTGTACTCACAGGAGGCGGGGGAAGAATCTTGATTCTGGGAACAGGCTGACTGGTGCAGCTTTTTCCCTCTACCCTTGTCTCTGTACAGAAAGGAAGCGCCATTTGACCCGCTTGCTTTTCTGAAGCCGAAAGGACTGTACCTTTTTCTGTGAGGAAACCTGAGGTAAAATTATTTCCTCCCAGCAGTTGCTGTGGATACGAGGTCCCAGAGACCATCCCCAAATAATTCCTCACCCTTATAAGGCTCTCTATGCGCTTTTTAAGTCAGCATCACCTGTCCAGTGACAGGTCTCTAATACCCTCCTGACAGAATGGACATTACATTTATTTTGGATGCCAGCCGGCAAAATATCCCTCTGTGCATCCCCCATATATAAGACAACGTCTTTAATATGTTTTTATGTTTGCCAACTATTATCCCTGTTTGACAGTGTCACCAACCACGCTGCAGCAGCACTATCTGCAGGTCTCAGTCTAGTACCTGAGTGTGTAAATACAGACTTCAGGATAGCCTCCTGTTTTTTATCAACAGGTACCTATTAAAGTGGCCGTATCCTAAGACGGCAGTGCCACCTTTTTTGACAAACGTGTGAGCGCCTTATCCACCCTAGGGGATATCTCCCAGCGTAACTTATCCTCCTGGCGGGAAAGGGTACGCCATCAGTAACTTTTTTATAAATTACCAGTTTCTTAACGGGGGAACCCACGCTTTTCACACACTTCATTTATTCATCTGATGGGGGAACAAAACACTGCCTGTTTTTTCTCCCCAAACCTAAAACCCATTTATAGAGGTTAAAGTCAGAAATGTATAACACATTTTTTATTGCCGGGATCAAGTCCCGGATTGGATTGTGTATATGTCTCCACCTTGTCGACACTGGAGTCAGACTCCGTGTCGACATCTGAGAGAGCAGGCGTTTTTGAGCCCCTGATGGCCTTTGAGACGCCTGGGCAGGCGCGGGCTGCGAAGCCGGCTGTCCCACAGCTGTTACGTCATCCACCCTTTTATGTAAGGAGTTGACACTGTCGGTTAATACCTTTTACCTCTCTATCCACTCTGGTGTCGGCCCCACAGGGGGCGACATCACATATATCGGCCTCTGTTCCGTCACCATATAAGCCTCCTCATTCAACATGTCGACACAGCCGTACCGACACACCGCAGACACACAGGGAATGCTCTAAACGAGGACAGGACCCACAAAAGCCCTTTGGGGGGACAGAGTGAGAGTATGCCAGCACACACCAGAGCGCTATGTACTGCAGGGACTAACTGAGTTATGTCCCCTATAGCTTTATATAATGTATACTGCGCCTAAATTTAGTGCCCCCTCTCTCTTTTTTTAACCCTTGTAGACTGCAGGGGAGAGCCAGGGAGCTTCCCTCCAACGGAGCTGTGAGGGAAAATGGCGCCAGTGTGCTGAGGAGATAGGCTCCGCCCCTTTTTCGCGGCCTGTTCTCCCGTTTTTTATGGACTTCTGGCAGGGGTATTTACCTCATATATAGCCCCTGGGGCTATATATTGAGGTATTTTTGCCAGCCAAGGTGTTTTTATTGCTGCCTCAGGGCGCCCCCCCCCGAGCGCCCTGCACCCTCAGTGACCGGAGTATGAAGTGTGTGAGAGGAGCAATGGCGCACAGCTGCAGTGCTGTGCGCTACCTTGGTGAAGACTGAGTCTTCATGCCGCCGATTTTCCGGACCATCTTCTTGCTTCTGGCTCTGTAAGGGGGACGGCGGCGCGGCTCCGGGACCGAACATCAAGGCTGGGCCTGCGGTCGATCCCTCTGGAGCTAATGGTGTCCAGTAGCCTAAGAAGCCCAATCCGGCTGCAAGCAGGCGAGTTCGCTTCTTCTCCCCTTAGTCCCTCGCTGCAGTGAGCCTGTTGCCAGCAGGTCTCACTGAAAAGAACAAATTCTAAGACTATAACTTTCTAAGAGCTCAGGAGAGCCCCTAGTGTGCATCCAACCTCGGCCGGGCACGAAATCTAACTGAGGCTTGGAGGAGGGTCATAGTGGGAGGAGCCAGTGCACACCAGGTAGTCTAAGATCTTTCTAGAGTGCCCAGCCTCCTTCGGAGCCCGCTATTCCCCATGGTCCTTACGGAGTTCCCAGCATCCACTAGGACGTTAGAGAAACAAAGGTTTCACTATCTCACTCTCACTCAAAAAAGTCCGTATTTCGGAATATTCCGTATTTCGGAATATTTGGATATGGGATACTCAACCTGTATATGTAAATGACTTCATTACCTGAAGCAGTGACTGCACTATATATAAATAACTCCATTACCTGAAGCAGTACCTGCACTATATATAAATGACTCCACTACCTGAAGCAGTGACTGCACTATATATAAATGACTCCATTACCTGAAGCAGTGACTGCACTATATATATATATATAAATGACTCCATTACCTGAAGCAGTGACTGCACTATATATAAATGACTCCACTACCTGAATCAGTTCCGGCACTATATATTAATGACTCCACTACCTGAAGCAGTGACTGCACTATATATAAATGACTCCATTACTTGAAGCACTGACTGCACTATATATAAATGACTCCATTACCTGAAGCAGTGACTGCACTATATATAAATGACTCCATTACCTGAAGCAGTGACTGCACTATATATAAATGACTCCACTACCTGAAGCAGTGACTGCACTATATATATAAATGACTCCATTACCTGAAGCAGTGACTGCACTATATATAAATGACTCCATTACCTGAAGCAGTGACTGCACTATATATAAAGGACTCCATTACCTGAAGCAGTGACTGCACTATATATAAATGACTCCATTACCTGAAGCAGTGACTGCACTATATATAAATGACTCCATTACTTGAAGCAGTGACTGCACTGTATATAAATGACTCCATTACTTGAAGCAGTGACTGCACTATATATAAATGACTCCATTACTTGAAGCAGTGACTGCACTGTATATAAATGACTCCACTACCTGAAGCAGTGACTGCACTATATATAAATGACTCCATTATCTGAAGCAGTGACTGCACTATATATAAATGACTCCATTACCTGAAGCAGTGACTGCACTATATATAAATGACTCCATTACCTGAAGCAGTGACTGCACTATATATAAAGGACTCCATTACCTGAAGCAGTGACTGCACTATATATAAATGACTCCATTACCTGAAGCAGTGACTGCACTATATATAAATGACTCCATTACTTGAAGCAGTGACTGCACTGTATATAAATGACTCCATTACTTGAAGCAGTAACTGCACTATATATAAATGACTCCATTACTTGAAGCAGTGACTGCACTGTATATAAATGACTCCACTACCTGAAGCAGTGACTGCACTATATATAAATGACTCCATTATCTGAAGCAGTGACTGCACTATATATAAATGACTCCATTACCTGAAGCAGTGACTGCACTATATATAAATGACTCCATTACCTGAAGCAGAGACTGCACTATATATAAATGACTCCATTACCTGAAGCAGTGACTGCACTATATATAAATGACTCCATTGCTTGAAGCAGTGACTGCACTATATATAAATGACTCCATTATCTGAAGCAGTGACTGCACTATATATAAATGACTCCATTACCTGAAGCAGTGACTGCACTATATATATATAAATGACTCCACTACCTGAAACAGTGACTGCACTATATATAAATGACTCCACTACCTGAAGCAGTACCGGCACTATATATTAATGACTCCACTACCTGAAGCAGTGACTGCACTATTTATAAATGACTCCATTACCTGAAGCAGTGACTGCACTATATATAAATGACTCCACTACCTGAAGCAGTGACTGCACTATATATAAATGACTCCATTAGCTGAAGCAGTGACTGCACTATATATAAATGACTCTACTACCTGAAGCAGTACCGGCACTATATATTAATGACTCCACTACCTGAAGCAGTGACTGCACTATATATAAATGACTCCATTACTTGAAGCAGTGACTGCACTATATATAAATGACTCCATTACCTGAAGCAGTGACTGCACTATATATAAATGACTCCATTATCTGAAGCAGTGACTGCACTATATATAAATGACTCCATTATCTGAAGCAGTGACTGCACTATATATAAATGACTCCATTACCTGAAGCAGTGACTGCACTATATATAAATGACTCCATTACCTGAAGCAGTGACTGCACTATATATAAATGACTCCATTACCTGAAGCAGTGACTGCACTATATATAAATGACTCCATTATCTGAAGCAGTGACTGCACTATATATAAATGACTCCATTACTTGAAGCAGTGACTGCACTATATATAAATGACTCCATTATCTGAAGCAGTGACTGCACTATATATAAATGACTCCATAACCTGAAGCAGTGACTGCACTATATATAAATGACTCCATTATCTGAAGCAGTGACTGCACTATATGTAAATGACTCCATTACCTGAAGCAGTGACTGCACTTTATATAAATGACTCCATTATCTGAAGCAGTGACTCCACTATATATAAAATGACTGTAGGACATTCGCTCTAGATTACTATGAATGGAGATTCCCTGTAAGTTGTGTGTATGACAATGAGCCGATTCTCACCCTGCTCATCCACTGCTCGATTAATGTCTGTCGACCACTCTTCGTCCTCCCACTTCCACCCGGGGGGACACTCAGTTTCATCTTTAGGGAGGACTTTTTCCCCATTCTGAAAGGCAAATAGTAACAATGGTCATTAGCAGGGGAATAGGAAGCCATGGACAGCCTGTTATATGGGGATACCTATCTCTCAATACATGCTACATAACAGACATTAACCTGCAAGCCCCACTGTGTGACAGGGACATAAATGCACACATTCATTTTAGTAATTGTAATCGTCACAACAAGTATTGCAGACAAATGATTGTCCATCTACCACCAGGTATAAAAGTATATTGGTTTTAGAAGGGATTTATCTATACAACTGTGTTCAGACTTCTATAATTCCTCATCATTGTGTAACTCCACAAAAATGGGACAATCTTACTACACCTACTAGGTGCCTGCAGGCTGATTCAGAGATGGATGGAAACTCAATTCCACTTGTAAGTGGTTTTGAATTTCCATCTGATTTGAAAGAGGGAACTTGCAGGAGACGTGTCAGTAGAAGAGACTTCTCCTGCATGTAGCTTCGATCCCAGCACTGCGACCGACGTCAACCTCGCCACCATCGGTCGCCATGTTTATGCAAACAGCCACCTCAGTAAGCTTCAGCTGACCAACGGAAAAGGGGTCTGCGAGGCCAGGAAGTGACATGCAGACCCTTGGCTCTCCCTTCACAGAAAATGGGAGCATCATGCCCCTGTTTCCAGGAACCCAGACCCCCCTCAACGTCGCTGCCTGTATATCGGCCAGCAGCAGAGGGGAACTACGTGCGACATCGCAAGACCTGTTCTGCGTGTGTGCAGAAAGCACCATGCACAGCTGCAGATTACTAGTAATAGGAAATATGCGTGCTGCGTGCCTCCTGCGTCTATCTCTCAATCAGGCCCTGTACCCGTACCCTCTTCCTGGCATACTGTACAATGCTACTGACTGTGGGGAGCTGGACCCATACACAGGACACGCAGAAGACAGAATAATAAACACTAGGACTAACGCATTTCTGGATCCCACAGAGTATAGTCCCCAGCCCTTGAGATCCTCTTCATACAGTGATTACTTATTTAGTTACACATTTTGCTTGTGCAATATTAGCATATACAGTATATGTCCTGTCTCCTACATCTACAGTTCTCTATAAAGTTCTCTCCACCCCAGGTCTGTCCAGTCCTTTCTTAGAAACATACATGAGACCTTGCCTTCCCCCCAGTACTGCTACGTGCATCACCCAGTGCTGGATGGGACAGGCCTGGCTCCCGATCCTGACATTTCCCCAATTGCTCTGCTTAGCATAGATTCCAATGTGTAACATGCGGCGCAATATGGAGTTACACTTTCATTCATCATTTCCAATGACTTCCATCTGACATGCTGAGAGATCCAGGGCTGATTGCCGTTCACATCAAATGTTCTTATGCGTTCTCTGTTTGAAAGCAGAGCTGTAACAATCCCAGCCCACACCCTTAATAAGCCAGCTTCCTAATATCTAAATTACCCTCAATCTTCCTGTAACGCGATTCAGTCGCAGACAGACTATTTGTACACACATAAGTGGAAACAGTTTCAGAATGCTGGACCGGAGCGCTGGACCGTATTGAAAATATCTTAAAATTCTCTTTAAAAAAAAATAATTACCTACTGCAATGGGGGATATGGGGGGTCATTCCGAGTTGATCGCTCACTGCCGTTTTTTGCAGCGCAGCGATCAGTTGAAAAAATGGCAAATCTGCGCATGCGTATGCACCGCAATGCGCACGCGCAACGTACGGCTACAATGAGCATCATGGTTTTGTACAGGTTCTAGCAATGTTTTCAGTCGCACTGGCGGTCGCAAGAAGATTGACAGGAAGTGGGAGTTTCTGGGTGTCAACTGGCCGTTTTCTGAGAGTGTTTGGAATAATACAGGCGTGGCCGGGCGTTTGCAGGGCGGGTATCTGACGTCATTACCATGTCACTCGTCGCAGCAATCATCGCACAGGATAAGTAACTACAGGGCTGGTCTTGTTTTGCACAAAATGTGTTTGCAGACGCACTGCTGCACAGGCGTTCGCACTCCTGCAAAGCGAAAATACACTCCCCCGTGGGCGGCAACTATGCGTTTGCACGGCTGCTAAAAACTGCTAGTGATCGATCAACTCGGAATGACCCCCATGGTGAGGGAGACGCTTAGGGGTAAATTTACTAAGATGGGAGTTCTATTTAAGATGGGATGTTGCCCATAGCAACCAATCAGATGCTACTTCTCATTTATCTTGCACATTCTAGAAGATAATACCTGGAATGTGATTGGTTGCTATGGGTAACATCCCATGTTAAATAGAACTCCCATCTTAGTACATTTACCCCTAAGGGTACTTTTCAGTGATACAGGAAAATGTTCTGCAGGTTTGGACGCCCATCTTCAGGTGTCGGCGTAAGCTGAGTGCAGTTAATAAAGCAGTACGATGATGACACCAGCATCTGACCATTTCTGATTGGCTGTTGGCATATTGGCCAGTGCAGCTAATATTACGTCATTTGTTAATGTATTATGTCAGTTTGCAGCCATCTGTGTGGGTTTCTTATGTATCATTTATATCGGACTATTGCAGGAAAGAAGATTACAGCTGGATTTACAATGCAGTAAAAGATGGATGTGGTGGTGTTCAGCTAGGTATTTAATTACATTTATGGCCCTCATTCCGAGTTGATCGCTAGCTGCCGTTGTTCGCTGCGTAAAACTATGCATGCGTATGAGCCGCAATGCGCACACACGGCGTACAGGTACAAAGAGCATTGTTGTTTTGCAATGCTTCTAGCTACGATTCCATTCGTACAGCCGATCGCAAGGAGATTGACAGGAAGAGGTAGTTTGTGGGTGTCAACTGACCGTTTTCTGGGAGTGTTTGGAAAAACACAGGCGTGTCCAGGCGTTTGCAGGGCGGGTGTCTGACGTCAATTCCGGGACATTCGTCGCAGCAGTCATCGCACAGAATAAGTGACTACAGGGCTAGTGTCACAACTGAGGGCCTGAGCTGACGGGAGGCAGCCCCAGTTGTAGGGGCTGAGATGTAACGGAACCTGGGAGGTTGTATCAGACCCCTAGACATGTAAGTAACATGTAGAATAACTGCCCGAAGGCGTGACCACGACAATCAGGATAAAAGTCAATGATGTTTATTATGACAAACTCCGTAACACAGCAGCAGTAAAAGGAAACATAAAAGTCAACAGAGGATAAATACAATTCCTGGGTACTACAGGGTGGCAAGGGCCACAGGCACTGGTAGTGTGAGACAGTTCTTATAATCTTCTAGTTGGAAAGTCCTTACCAGGCCTGACTGTAGCAATGGAGAGAACCCAGGATCGTACCAGCTGATGTTCCAGGAAAGGCTGGGCTGCTGAAGGTAAAACGGCTGCTGTGGATACTGGCTGGAACCAGACTGTTGTTGGTACGGAGTGGATACTGGCTGGAACCAGTTAAATAATAAACGAACTTGAGAGCGATGAAATAATAATGAAGTTTGGAGTTTGAGAGCGGTGAAATAATAATACCGGTGGAGAGTGGTAAACTGCAGAAAGGACACCGGCCCTTTAAGAGAAGCTGTACACTGCTGGAAGCTGGGCTGGAAGCAGGTGATTGATAATGAAGTTTGGAGTTTGAGAGCGGTGAAATAATAATACCGGTGGAGAGTGGTAAACTGCAGAAAGGACACCGGCCCTTTAAGAGAAGCTGTACACTGCTGGAAGCTGGGCTGGAAGCAGGTGATTGATAATGGAAACAGGTGAGTCCAGAATGGATCGGAGAGTCAGGCTACACCGCAGATGGAATGCTGGTGCGGGTCTCTATAGCAGAAGTCTGGAGACAGGAGCTGGAACCTGGAAGACAACCACAGGAGAGAGACAAACTGGAACTAGGTTAGACAACCAAAGCACTGACGCCTTCCTTGCTCAGGCACAGCATACTTATACCTGCAGCAAGGAAGGGGTTGGCTAGGCAATTATGCAAATCAACAATACAGACAGCAGATTGGTGGAAATAATCAGATGACAAAATCCAAGATGGCTGCGCCCATGCAGACACTTGGAGGGAAGTTTGGTTTGTAATCCATGTGAGAATTGAAACAGTAATGGCGACGCCGGCCACAGGAGACAGGAGACGCCAGACTGACAAGCGCACATTTAACCACGCGGGCACAGCGGAGGCCGCGGCTGATGAAATCACCACTCTGACATTCTGCATGCAGAAGCTCAGGGACGGCGGGATCCGGTCCTGGAACGCTGAGCCAGCCTTAGGAGGCATCTGAAGGGTAAGTAATGGCGTCCAGATACCCAGATCGTGACAGCACCCCCCCCTTTAGGAGTGGCCCCAGGACACTTCTTAGGCTTTAAAGGAAACTTTGCGTGGAAATTTCGGACCAAGGCAGGAGCATGGACGTCTGAGGCATTGGTCCAAGAGCGTTCTTCAGGACCATAGCCCTTCCAGTCAATGAGGTATTGTAACTGACCGTAACGGAAACGTGAGTCCAAAATCTTGGCCACCTCGTACTCGACTCCCCGTTGAGTCTGAACTTTGGGAGCTGGAGGAAGTGCGGAATGAAACCGATTCAGGATCAGCGGTTTCAACAAAGAAACATGAAATGTCCTGGGTATTTTCAAGAAGGATGGTAACTGTAACCTGTAGGCAACAGGATTGATGACTTGTTCAATCTTGAAGGGTCCGATGTAGCGAGGTGCAAATTTCATGCTGGGAACTCTCAACCTCAAATTCTTCGTGGACAGCCACACACGATCACCCACCTTGAGAGCAGGAACCGCTCTACGCTTCCTATCGGCAAACTTCTTATACCTGAATGAGGCTTTAAGCAGGGCTGCGCGGACGTTCCTCCAGTTATTTAAAAACTGACGCAAGGTGACATCCACTGCTGGAACAGAAGTTGCGGGAAGCGGTTGGAATTCTGGGACTTTAGGGTGGAATCCATAATTAATGAAGAATGGTGTAGAAGAAGATGAGGAATGGTATTGATTGTTGTGGCTGAACTCGGCCCAAGGAAGGAGTTGAACCCAGTCATCTTGAGAGGAAGACACATATATACGGAGGAAGGCCTCCAAGTCCTGATTCACCCTCTCGGTTTGACCATTGGTCTGAGGATGGTAAGCCGTGGAAAACTTTAACTTGACTTGGAGGGCTTGACACAAACTTCGCCAAAATTTGGCTACAAATTGTACTCCACGATCCGAGATGATCTCTTCAGGAAGACCGTGAAGTCGGAAGATCTCTTGTATAAACACTTGAGCCAACTTGGAAGCTGACGGAAGACCGGTGAGAGGGATGAAATGTGCCATCTTGGTGAACCGGTCAACTACCACCCAGATGGTATTAAACTTGTTGCAGATAGGTAGATCGGAAACAAAGTCCATCGACAAATGGGTCCAAGGTCGACGGGGAACAGATAATGGAACCAGTTGCCCCGCAGGCGACTGGCGGGAGACTTTGTGTTGGGCACACTTTGGGCAGGAGGCAATAAATTCCATAACGTCCTTCTTCAGAGTTGGCCACCAGTAGGACCTAGAAATAAATTCAAGGGTTTTCTGAATGCCTGTATGTCCAGCAAAACGGGAAGCATGGGCCCAATGCATGAGCTTCTTCCTTAGAACTGGCTTAACAAAACTTTTCCCTGGTGGAGGCGTAGAGTCCATCCCTACCGTGGAGAATGCCAACGGATTAATAATAGGATGCTTGTCTGCAGACTCGGACTCATTTTCTTGCTCCCATGAGCGGGAAAGGGCATCGGCCTTACGATTCTGAGAACCCGGACAGAACTGGAGTTTAAAGTCAAACCTAGAGACGAAAAGTGCCCATCTGGCCTGACGAGGATTCAGACATTGTGCGCCTTTGAGATATAAAAGATTTTTGTGGTCGGTAAGTATGGTGATTGAGTGGGAAGCTCCCTCCAACAGGTATCTCCACTCCTCCAGAGCGAGCTTGATGGCTAGCAACTCCTGATCGCCAATGGCATAGTTGCGCTCAGCTGGGGAGAACTTCCGGGAGAAGAAACTGCAAGGATGTAGATGTCCATCTTTGGCCCTCTGGGATAACACTGCTCCTACTCCAACGGAGGAGGCATCTACCTCTAAGATAAAAGGAGAGTCGGTGTCGGGCTGTTTCAGAACTGGTGCAGAGATGAACCGTTGCTTCAGAAGGTGAAAGGCCTGTGTAGCTTCCTCGGACCACTTGGACGGATTAGCACCTTTCTTGGTTAATGCAGTGATAGGCGCCACAATGGTGGAAAAGTCTCGTATAAATTTTCTATAATAATTGGCGAACCCTAAGAACCTCTGGACCCCTTTGAGGCTTAAGGGTATAGGCCAATTCTGGATTGCTTGGAGTTTCTCAGGATCCATCTCTAGTCCGGAACCGGACACAATGTAACCTAGAAACGGAATGGTTTTAACTTCAAACACACACTTCTCCAATTTACAATAGAGGTGATTGACACGGAGACGGGAAAGAACCTCTTTTACCCAGAAACGATGATCTTCGAGATTATTAGCAAAGATGAGGATGTCGTCTAGATAAACCACGACATGGCGGTACAAGATGTCCCTGAAAATCTCATTCACGAAGTGCTGGAAGACTGCTGGAGCGTTGCTCAATCCGAAGGGCATGACGAGGTACTCATAATGTCCGTCACGGGTGTTAAAGGCGGTCTTCCACTCGTCACCCTCACGGATTCGGATGAGATTGTAGGCACCCCTCAAGTCCAGCTTTGTGAAAATAGTTGCACCACTAACTCTATCAAAGAGCTCGGTAATCAGGGGTAAAGGGTATCGGTTCTTGACGGTAATGTCGTTCAGACCTCTGTAGTCGATGCACGGACGCAGACCACCGTCTTTCTTCTTAACGAAGAAGAAGCCTGCGCCGGCTGGAGAAGAAGATGGTCGGATGAAACCCTTCGCCAGGTTCTCTTTGATGTACTCTTCCATGGAGTGTGTCTCAGGCAGAGACAACGGATAAGTTCGGCCTCGCGGTGGAACCTTCCCTGGAATGAGGTCGATTGGGCAGTCCCATTCTCTATGAGGAGGAAGGATATCAGCAGAGGCTTTACTGAACACGTCCGTGAAGTCTTGATATGGAGGAGGCGGAACATCAGATGACCTGGGGAAGGAAGAACAAACAGGAAGAACTTTGGCTAAACAAGTCTCAGCACAGGAGGGACCCCATGCCAGTATTTGCGTAGTCGTCCAGTCAATTGATGGGTTGTGGAGACGGAGCCATGGAAGGCCTAAAACCACTGGATGTGTGGCTCTTGGAATCACTAAAAAAGAAATATACTCAGAATGAAGAACTCCCACTCTCAGACGAACTGGAAGAGTCCTTAAGGAAATGACTGCGTCAAAAATCTTGCTGCCATCCACGGCAGTCAAAGAGATGGACGAGGACAGTCTCTCGGTGGGTAGGGACCACCGTTTAACATAAGCTTCGGTTATGAAATTCCCAGCTGCTCCGGAATCAAGGAGGGCAATGACGTTCCTGTAACGTTGAGCAATTTGGAGCGACACTGGGAGGTTACAGTCATGAGGAGATGGAGAGGAGATCATTACTCCTAGCCGGCCCTCTCCTTGGAGTTTCCCGGACGTTTGGGACAGGCATTGATAGTGTGCGACGGAGCTGCACAGTAGAGACAGAGAGACTCAGAGAGACGTCTTCGGCGCTCAGCGGGAGATAGACGGGAACGACTAATTTGCATAGGCTCATCCTTGGATGGAGATGGTTTACGAGGAGGAGGAGCAGAAGATTTAGGAGTAGATGATCTTCCTCGCTCGGTTGCTCTCTCTCTGAAACGTAGATCAACCTTCGTGCAAAGAGAAATTAGCTCATCCAACTTAGAGGGCAAGTCTCTGGTAGCTAACTCATCCTTGATGCGTTCTGATAAGCCATGCCAGAATGCAGCATACAGGGCCTCGTCGTTCCATGCCAGTTCGGATGCCAGGATTTTAAACTGTATAAGATACTGTCCCACAGTACGTGTTCCCTGGCGTAAACGGAGAATCTCAGATGAAGCAGATGTTATCCGGCCTGGCTCGTCGAAGATGCGCCTGAATGTAGCTACAAAGTCAGTATAGGAGGATAGCAGGGGATCAGACTTCTCCCATAAAGGTGATGCCCAGTCAAGGGCTGAGCCACTGAGAAGGGAGATGATATAGGCAATTTTGGTACGGTCACTGAAGAAATTGCCAGGTAGAAGCTCAAAGTGGATTTCACATTGATTGAGAAATCCCCTGCAGAACCTTGGAGATCCATCAAATTTTGCTGGCGTTGGAAGATGAAGATGTGGACTGGAAATGGGTAAGGTGGGTGGGGTTACAGCTGGTGTCACTGTAGTGGACGCACCGGACGTGCCAGGTCCACGGAGGGTCGTTTGAATCCCATCCAGCCGTGTAGAGAGATCCTGGAGACAGCGGATGATGTGGCCCTGTGCAGCCTCCTGATGTTCAAGTCGGGCTGCCAGTTCTTGCATCGGCCTGGTCGCTTGATCCTGGTCTCCGGCTGGATTCATTAGGTCAGTGCTTACTGTCACAACTGAGGGCCTGAGCTGACGGGAGGCAGCCCCAGTTGTAGGGGCTGAGATGTAACGGAACCTGGGAGGTTGTATCAGACCCCTAGACATGTAAGTAACATGTAGAATAACTGCCCGAAGGCGTGACCACGACAATCAGGATAAAAGTCAATGATGTTTATTATGACAAACTCCGTAACACAGCAGCAGTAAAAGGAAACATAAAAGTCAACAGAGGATAAATACAATTCCTGGGTACTACAGGGTGGCAAGGGCCACAGGCACTGGTAGTGTGAGACAGTTCTTATAATCTTCTAGTTGGAAAGTCCTTACCAGGCCTGACTGTAGCAATGGAGAGAACCCAGGATCGTACCAGCTGATGTTCCAGGAAAGGCTGGGCTGCTGAAGGTAAAACGGCTGCTGTGGATACTGGCTGGAACCAGACTGTTGTTGGTACGGAGTGGATACTGGCTGGAACCAGTTAAATAATAAACGAACTTGAGAGCGATGAAATAATAATGAAGTTTGGAGTTTGAGAGCGGTGAAATAATAATACCGGTGGAGAGTGGTAAACTGCAGAAAGGACACCGGCCCTTTAAGAGAAGCTGTACACTGCTGGAAGCTGGGCTGGAAGCAGGTGATTGATAATGAAGTTTGGAGTTTGAGAGCGGTGAAATAATAATACCGGTGGAGAGTGGTAAACTGCAGAAAGGACACCGGCCCTTTAAGAGAAGCTGTACACTGCTGGAAGCTGGGCTGGAAGCAGGTGATTGATAATGGAAACAGGTGAGTCCAGAATGGATCGGAGAGTCAGGCTACACCGCAGATGGAATGCTGGTGCGGGTCTCTATAGCAGAAGTCTGGAGACAGGAGCTGGAACCTGGAAGACAACCACAGGAGAGAGACAAACTGGAACTAGGTTAGACAACCAAAGCACTGACGCCTTCCTTGCTCAGGCACAGCATACTTATACCTGCAGCAAGGAAGGGGTTGGCTAGGCAATTATGCAAATCAACAATACAGACAGCAGATTGGTGGAAATAATCAGATGACAAAATCCAAGATGGCTGCGCCCATGCAGACACTTGGAGGGAAGTTTGGTTTGTAATCCATGTGAGAATTGAAACAGTAATGGCGACGCCGGCCACAGGAGACAGGAGACGCCAGACTGACAAGCGCACATTTAACCACGCGGGCACAGCGGAGGCCGCGGCTGATGAAATCACCACTCTGACATTCTGCATGCAGAAGCTCAGGGACGGCGGGATCCGGTCCTGGAACGCTGAGCCAGCCTTAGGAGGCATCTGAAGGGTAAGTAATGGCGTCCAGATACCCGGATCGTGACAGCTAGTCTTGTTCTGCACAAAAAGTGTTTGTACCCGCTCGGCTGCACAGGCGTTCGCACTCTTGCAAAGCAAAAATACACTCCCCTGTGGGCGGCGACTATGAGTTTGCACAGCTGCAAAAAGTAGCTAGCGAGTGAACAACTCGGAATGAGGGCCTATATGTATTAAAACATGTTAAAGACACTCTTCTCTACTGTGTATAGGACACTTCATTACATAAAATTTTGGACTCCCTTTGAATTTACTGCTAAAATGTCAAGCCGCATCTCTGCTACAGCTGGCATAAGTGCAGGGAGTTCACAAAGTCCCTCCGCACTGAATGTGAGCTAACCAAGGTGGTCATTCCGAGTTGATCGCACGTAGCAACTTTGACGCCGCCTATGCAGCCCTGCTATGCTAAAAAAGTTTCCTGCAAAACAAGACCAGCCCTGCACCTACTTACCCAGTGCGACGGATCTAGCGATGAAGGTCCCGGCTGTGAAGTCAGACATCCCCCCTCCAAACGCCTGCATTCAACTTACCACGCCCGGGAAACGATGAGTAGACGCCCCGATCCTCCTTCCCGCTGTCAATCTTCTTCGATCGGGCCTGCGATCGCTTTCTTCGGTCCTGGCGTCGTTGCCCGGTGACTGCCATCGCTGGGCAACGATGCGCGTGCGCAATGTGGGCGCTGCGCAGCCGCAATACCGACCTGTTCGCACCGCAGCGAAGAACCGCTGCGTGCAAATGGCTCGGAATGATCCCCCAAGTCTCCCCGAAGAGAATGTGTGCTAGGTATAATTGTTTTTAAACACTTTATTACCATGAAATAATAATAATAAAAAACATTGTTACATACTTATCTACATTAAGTTCTGTCCCTCTCTGGCATCCCACGGCTGTAGAGGAGATCTGTGCCCAGAGACAGGGGGGGGGTCATTCCGAGTTGATCGCTCGCTAGCAGTTTTTATCATCCGTGCAAACACTATGCCGGCGTTCACTGGGAGTGTATTTTAGCTTAGCAGAAGTGCGAACGTTTTTATCGCAGAGCGCCTGCAAAAAAAATTTCTGTAGTTTCAGAGTAGCTCAAAACCTACTCAGCGCTTGCGATCACTTCAGACTATTCAGTTCCGGATTTGACGTCACACATCCGCCCAGCGTTCGCCCAGAAACGCCCACTTCATGTCAATCACTCTGCGGCAACCAGTGCGACTGAAATGCATCGCTAGACCCTGTGCAAAACTGCATCGTTCGTTGTGCCCGTACGTCGCACGTGCGCATTGCCCCGCATACGCATGCGCAGAACTGCCATTTTTAAGCCTGATCGCTGTGGTGTGAACAAAAGCAGCTAGCGATCAACTCGGAATGACCACCAGTGTTCACTGCGGAGGAACTTTCCAAACTCCCTGTATACAGTACATCCGGAAAGTATTCACAGCACTTCCCTTTTTTTGTTATGTTACAACCTTATTCCAAAATGAAAGAAATTCATTTTTGTCCTCAAAATTGTACACACAATACCCCATAATGAGGACATGAAAAAAGTTTTTTTTTAGATTTTTGCAAATTTATTAAAAATAAAAAACTAAGAAATCACATGTAGATAAGTATTCACAGCCTTTGCCGTGAAGCTCAAAATTGAGCTCAGGCGCATCCTGTTTCCACTGATCATCCTTGAGATGTTCCAATAGCTTAATTGGAGTCCACCTGTTTTAAATTCAGTTGACTGGACATGATTTGGAAAGGCACACACCTGTCTATATAAGGTCCCACACTTGTCAGAGCATGTCTGAGCACAAACCAAGCATGAAGTCAAAGGAACTGTCTGTAGACCTCAGAGACAGTATTGTCTCGAGGCACAAATATGAGGAAGGGTACAGAAAAATATCTGCTGCTTTGAAGGTCACAATGAGCACAGTGGTCTCCATCATCCGTAAATGGATAAAGTTCGGAACCACCAGGACTCTTCCTAGAGCTGTCCGGCTGGCTAAACGAAGCGATTGGGGGAGAAGAGCCCTAGTCAGGGAGGTGACCAAGAACCTGATGGTCATTCTATCAGAGCTACAGCATTACTCTGTGGAGAGAGGAGAACCATCTCTGCAGCAATCCACGAATCAGGCCTGTATGGTAGATTGGCCAGATGGAAGCCACTCCTTAGTAAAAAGTACATGGCAGCCCGCCTGGAGTTTGCCAAAATGCACCTGAAGGACTCTTAGACCATGAGAAACAAAATTCTCTGGCCTGATGAGACAAAGATTGAACTCTTTGGCATGAATGCCAGGCATCAAGTTTGGAGAAAACCAGGCACCGCTCATTACCAGGCCAATACCATCCCTACAGTGAAGCATGGTGGTGGCAGCATCATGCTGTGGGGATGTTTTTCAGTGGCAGAAACTGGGAGACTAGTCAGGATAGAGGGAAAGGTGAATGCAGCAATGTACAGAGAAATGCTCCAGAGCGACCATGACCAGCGGTGGAACTCGCGCCGGTGCAAGCAGTGCAGTGCACCGAGGCCCAGCGCTGTGAAGGGGCCCACAGCCGACAGCAGTATAATGAGTCAGAATGACTCATTACACGCTGCCGCCGCTGCGCTGCAGGTCCTGACTGAGGAAGCCTGTACGCGGTCCCTGGCGCCAGTGATGTGAGATGGGTGATCGCATCACCCTTCATCTCGGCACCACACGCTGCTGCAGCTCTCAGCTTCCTGGACTGAGTCACTGCATGCTGGGAGATGGGGGAGGGAGGAGGAGGAGTCGCGGCAGCAGTGTGTGTGTGTACAGAAGAGTGAGGAGACGTCACGTCAGTGCACTCAGCCCCTGCAGAGAGGAGCCTTACCGAAGCCAGAGCCAGGAGGTGCAAAGTGTGGAACTTGTGGAAAAAGAAAACATATGTACAGTAAAGAGTGTGTGTTTTGCTGGCTGTGTGTGTGTATGTGTGTGTGTGTGTGTGTGTTTTGCTGTGTGTGTGTGTGTGTTTCTGTATATCCTGTATACGTATTTTGCTATGTGTGTTTAGCTGTATTTATGTGTGTTGTGTGTGTCTGTGTATATGTGTTTTGCTGTGCGTGTGTTTTACTATGTGTGTGTATATCCATATCTACAGATGTAGCCACACTCATCCAACCCGCAATGAGTACACATCACGGCATGGATGGCGCGACTAGTGTGCCCATGTCTATGAATCGCGTGTGTGTACGCACGCAAACCATAGACTTCTATGGAGTGAGCAGAGGCTGCGACTAGCCACAGCACGGCGTTCACTTGCAGTGATGCGTATGCCAGTTCCAACACATCGCGGCAACGATAAGGCTGTCTACATCTGTATCTGTCTCACATTCCTGGTAGTAAATGTTGATGTGACCGTCGCTCTACTGTGTGGCGTACCGTGCATAAGCCTCTCTACTGTGTGGCGTACTGTGTATAAGCATCTCTACTGTGTGGCGTACCGTGTATAAAGCTCTCTACTGTGTGGCGTACCGTGCATAAGCCTCTCTACTGTGTGGCGTACCATGTATAAGGCTCTCTACTGTGTGGCGTACCATGTATAAGGCTCTCTACTCTGTGGCGTACCGTGTATAAGCCTCTCTACTGTGTGGCGTACCGTGTATAAGCCTCTCTACTGTGTGGCGTACCATGTATAAGGCTCTCTACTGTGTGGCGTACCGTGTATAAGGCTCTCTACTGTGTGGCGTACTGTGTATAAACCTCTCTACTGTGTGGCGTACCATGTATAAGCCTCTCTACTGTGTGGTGTACCATGTATAAGCCTCTCTACTGTGTGGTGTACCGTGTATAAGGCTCTCTACTGTGTGGTGTACCGTGTATAAGGCTCTCTACTGTGTGGCGTACCGTGTATAAGCCTCTCTACTGTGTGGTGTACCGTGTATAAGGCTCTCTACTGTGTGGCGTACCATGTATAAGGCTCTCTACTGTGTGGCGTACCATGTATAAGGCTCTCTACTGTGTGGCGTACCATGTATAAGGCTCTCTACTGTGTGGCGTACCATGTATAAGGCTCTCTACTGTGTGGTGTACCGTGTATAAGCCTCTCTACTGTGTGGCGTACCATGTATAAGGCTCTCTACTGTGTGGTGTACCATGTATAAGGCTCTCTACTGTGTGGCGTACCATGTATAAGGCTCTCTACTGTGTGGTGTACCGTGTATAAGGCTCTCTACTGTGTGGTGTACCATGTATAAGGCTCTCTACTGTGTGGTGTACCGTGTATAAGCCTCTCTACTGTGTGGTGTACCATGTATAAGGCTCTCTACTGTGTGGCGTACCGTGTATAAACCTCTCTACTGTGTGGCATACCATGTATAAGGCTCTCTACTGTGTGGTGTACCATGTATAAGGCTCTCTACTGTGTGGCGTACCGTGTATAAGGCTCTCTACTGTGTGGTGTACCGTGTATAAGGCTCTCTACTGTGTGGCGTACCGTGTATAAGGCTCTCTACTGTGTGGCGTACCGTGTATAAGGCTCTCTACTGTGTGGCGTACCGTGTATAAGGCTCTCTACTGTGTGGTGTACCGTGTATAAGCCTCTCTACTGTGTGGCGTACCGTGTATAAGCCTCTCTGCTGTGTGGCGTACCATGTATAAGCCTCTCTACTGTGTGGCGTACCGTGTATAAGCCTCTCTATTGTGTGGCGTACCATGTATAAGCCTCTCTGCTGTGTGGCATACCGTGTATAAGCCTCTCTGCTGTGTGGCGTACCATGTATAAGGCTCTCTACTGTGTGGTGTACCATGCATAAGCCTCTCTATCGTGTGGCATACAGTGTATAAGCCTCTCTGCTGTGTGGCGTAACATGTATAAGCTTCTCTATTATGGGGGGTATTCAATTTCGGCTAGCCGAAAAAACGGTACTAATTCGACGATGGGTATTCAATTGCGGGTGTTTTCGCCCATTTTTTAATCCCTTTTCGCCCATGACTTTTCACTTTTTTTTGTTGAACTGGCATGGGAGAAAACGGACCCAAAAAACGGGCGAAAATGCCTGCAAATTCGTCTACACACGTGGATCACCAGGAAATTCGCCGATCTATGTGGTTTTTGCTAGTGCTGGATTTTTCGTCCAGTTGAAAAATCCTGCACAGGCATTGAATAGGGGGAATGTCATCCGCCCTAAAAACGACCAATAATTGCCGATTTTTAGACTGGATGTGTTGTAACATAAGCTTCTCTACTGTGTAGCGTACCCTGTATAAGGCTCTCTACTGTGTGGCGCAACGTGTATAATGGTGTGTACATTTGTTCTTATGATTTTGACTATATAGTCGAAATTGTAAGAAAAGTTAGTGCAGATCGCAAGGTGAAAGTCACCTTGCAATCCCGATTCAATGCCGATGCGCGGTCGGCATCGCAAGAATAGATAGACTGTGCAGGCAAGTAAATTTTGACTATCTCATAGAAAAGATAGTCAAAATTGACACTTAGCCAAAATCGCACATAGTCAGTATTGCAAGCACACTCATTATGCCGACCTAGCCCCTGTCGCATAGTGAGAATCGGGCATAGCCCGAATCTCACCGTGTATATGGGCCTTAAGGCTCTCTTCTGTGTGGTGTACCATGTATAAGCTTCTCGACCGTGTGGCGTACTGTGTATAAGGCTCTCTACTGTGTGGTGTACCATGTATAAGCTTCTCTACCGTGTGGCGTACTGTGTATAAGGCTCTCTACTGTGTGGCATACTGTGAATTGGGAGTACTATTGTGTGGCAACACCCCTTGTTAGTGAGACAAAACACTGTATTTTGGGTGACGCCATTTCCCTGTTTTTAATATGGGAGGGGGCCCGATGTATATTGTTGCCCACCATTCTCTAGTTCCGCCACTGCTCTTGACCTCAGACTGGGGTGACGGTTCATCTTTCAGCAGGACAATGACCTAAGCACACAGCCAAGATATCAAAGGAGTGGCTTCAGGACAACTCTGTGAATGTCCTCGAGTGGCCCAGCCAGAGCCCAGACTTGAATCCGATTGGAGAGATATGAAAATGGCTGTGCACCGATGTTTCCCATCCAACCTGATGGAACTTGAGAGGTGCTGCAAAGAGGAATGGGCGAAAGTGCCCAAAGATAGGTGTGCCAAGGTTGTGGCATCATATTCAAAAAGACTTGAGGCTGTAATTGCTGCCAAAGGTGCATCAACAAAGTATTGAGCAAAGGCTGTGAATACTTATGTACATGTCATTTCTTAGTTTTTTATTTATAATAAATTTGCAACCTTTATTCACGTTGTGATTATGGGGTATTGGCGGTCATTCCGAGTTGATCGCTCGCTAGCTAGTTTTAGCAGCCGTGCAAACGCTATGCTGCCACCCACTGGGGAGTGTATTTTAGCTTGGCAGAAGTGCGGACGCATGTGCAGCCGAGCTCTGCAAAACCAGTTTGTGCAGTTTCAGAGTAGCTCTGAACCTACTCAGCGCTTGCGATCACTTCAGACTATTCGTGTCCGGATTTGACGTCATACACCCGCCCAGTGAACGCCCAGCCACGCCTGGGTTTTTGCAAACACTCCCTGAAAACGGTCAGTTGTCACCCAGAAACGCCCCCTTCCTGTCAATCTTCTAGCGGCCGCCAGTGCGAAGAAAAACTTTGCTAGAACCTAAGCACAACCACAAAGGGCTTTGTACCCATACGACACACGTGTGCATTGCGGCCCATACGCATGCGCATAAATGCCGTTTTTTCACCTGATCGCTGCGCTGCGAAAATCGTCAGCGAGAGATCAACTCGGAATGACCCCCATTGTGTGTGGAATTTTGAGGGAAAAATTAATTTATTCTATTAAGGCTGTAACATAACAAAATGTGAAAAAAGTGAAGCGCTGGGAATACTTTCCGGATGCACTGTATGTATTCTTATGCCAGACATAGTACTATTATTGTGAATACAGAGGATCAGTTATCATCAGGAGGACAGTAAAGACATTTAGGTGTCTGTTCATGAAGCAGTGAAAATAGTGGAGAAGAGAGCCAGTTCAGGAGTTGCCTATGGCAACCAATCAGCTTTTAAGTAACATTTGCCAAATGCATTCTATAAAATTATACGTAGCAGCTGATTGGTTACAGTGGCAGCTTCTCCACCGGCTCACTTCTCCACACTTTTCACTTCTTTATGAATAGACCCCTTGATGAGCTTATTTGTCCATTAAATCTATTTAGTGGAGAAAGGAGTGTTGTCTCAATCTGCACATTTTATATTGAGTGTGACTGTTACAAATCTTTGTTTTTGCTGATGTGTATCGGGACTCTTGGGTCTAGATGAAGCAGGAGTGTAGTTAAAACTGGGGCCCTTAATAAGACTTCTGCTCATCTGGGAGACACCAGAACCAGAGTAACACTGGGGGTAAAGTATAGCAACCTGAAACCTATTGTGGAAAGCTTAACCCAGAACCTGATCCAAGGAAGCTAGAACCGACTACTGGGAACTCAGAAGTGTACGGAATGGAAACTCAGAACTAAGCTAAAACTGGAGTCAAAAACTCAAAACTGAAAACAGGAATTAGCAACTCAGGACTGTACACCGATTACAGGAGCACAGACATGGAACCAGCACACTAATATGCAGAGCTGGAATTGGAACCTGACAGATGATAATGCAGAGTTCTTTCTGGAGATACAACAGAGCATTTGTAGGAAATCAGACACTTATACCCCTTTCACACCAGCAGCTCTGAATACGGGTTATTGGCACATGAGCGCGCATAACCCGTGTTCCTGTGCGGTGTGAAAGGTACCAGGGGCAATATACCGGGTTGAGAGACCCGGTATTTCAACCCTGCTAGCGAGCAGGGTTGAATGCGTGTTCAACCCGGCTTGCTGTGCGGTGTGAACGGGAGCCGGGTCAGTGCGACCCGTTTCCCGTTCACAGTTTATGGACGGGCGGCGCTTGGAGATCATGCGATCTCCCAGCGCCACCCACACTGCGTCACCGCCGACATCACCAACCCGGCATATTGCCGGCTTCAGCCTGCGGTGTGAAAGTGGGTATTGAGGCGGGTCGCACACTGGGAGCTCCTGTGTCAGGCTCCTGGGTGCGATCCGCCTCAGACGGTATGAAAGGGGTATTACAAGATCCCAGCTAAAATACTAAGGGGCTTATTTACTAAAGTGTCAGTTTATAGAAGTGGAGATGTTGCCCATAGCAGAATCTAGCTATTATCTTCAAGAAGGTGATAGGTAGAATCTGACTGGTTGCTATGGACAACAGAGTGTAACAGAGTATTTGCATGAGTCAGACACTTGAGGTGGGTACACGCTGGCCGATATATCGGCCGTTCTCTTGAACGGCCGATATATCGCCGGTCCGTCGGCCAGTGTGTACGGCCGATACGTCTGAACTCCATCGTTCACAAACATATCGCGTCGGCCCCGCAGCACAGCCGACAGCCAATACATCTAACGATATATTGGCGTGTCGCTGTGTGTGTACGGGCGGGTACACATGCTGCGGCGGCCGGCGGTGATTGACAGCTGAACTGGGCAGGCGTGTGTACACGCCCGCCCAGTTCATGACGTCAGTCCCCGACGGATCGGGCAGTGTGTATGCTCAACACACTGCTCGATCCGTCCATAGATATATCTGCCGATCAATTGATCGGCAGATATATCTACCAGTGTGTACCCACCTTTAGTATAACAGAGCACTAGCAGATAACACAGACACTAGGAAGATGCAGAATTCTTGCGGATAACACCAACACAGAAACAGTGAGTTGTTCTGGCAATTAACTGGAATCAGGAGCTGCTTTAAACAGGATGTTTCCAGTGCCTATTGGCTAAACAGATCATGTGAGGACAGCTCCTGGGATCCGATTGGATTGGAGTGATCACCTGACAGAATCTAATATGAGCACACCCATGCAGCCAGATTGTTTGTATACAAATGGTAAAACAGTGCTCAAGAATGCAGCAGACTTCCAGGGAATGTGCAGACGAACATGAGATGGCACCACCGGACATGATAAGACCAGATGTGTGAGTGACTGTCACTGGGTGTTAGAACTCTAAACTGAAAATACTATATTGTCCTAAGGATTAAATAAGATAGTCTCCAGTGCCCTTCCAATTGTGTTGTAAGTTATAAGTGCTTTCGGTGTAAGGTGACACCTTTGGAAGTCCCATCCAGGTTGCTATTTGCGCGATCTGGGGTTAACATTATTTACTGTGTTTTCCGTCAGCTGTATCTAGAGATATCTGCAACTCAGAATATAACTCTTACATTTTATGCATACATTCAGGACGCAAAATGCATCAACTCTAAATCAGGCCCACTATGTGTAATGCCTCTGCGGCTTAGGTAACTAAACTTATTTATCAACCTTAATTTATATTGTGCCAACATATCACACAGCTCTTTACAGATGTGTGTGCAACTATAACGCCCTAATGGAAGTGTTGTGAGGTTTCAAAAGTAGAATTAGTGGAGGGAGCACAGGGCCATCCCATTATAAGGATGAGATTTGGGTTGACAGTAACAAGTTGAAGTCTTCCACCGAGAAAGATGCCAAACTTAAGTGTTGTACACATCTGGGCTACTATTATGCTGCCAATGTCTGAGACAGAAGCCCCAGAACATGGAGAGAGGTTGGTGATGCTGAGGTGAGTCGGGAGTGGTCACTCAGAAGGTACGTGGAAAGCGTGGTGCAAGTGTGATACCAGACTGCACCTGTGTAGAACACGACAAGAGTTTGTGCCAGGACTGTGGAATATTCATATAACGCTTTGTTCCATCTATAACTTTTTGATAAATGCTGAGAGTGGAGGAGGAGATGATGCTATCAAGACACTGAGACTTTTGTACACTTGATATTTGATTAAGACAATGATTACTTGGACTTTGCATATTACATGCATGAGTTATACTTCCATGATAGATCCTCTTTTTTATAAGCTAGATCATGTGACCAGGATTTCTCTCCTACCACATCTGTGTATGCTTCCGTCATGTGAATCCACTGTCCGCCAGGCAGCCGGGCCTGGTTTTCAAACACCTCTTCCACGAAGCTCATGTGACCAGCGTCACTGCCGTACAGCAATCTGGGGAGAGAAGACATAACATTACCCTAATGCACTTAGTGTCACACAGATTCATACACTGTATAACAGCATCATTATATCCTTCATATATTATATATAACATGGCGGATAGGGTGATGGGAGGGAGACATAACATTACCTTAATGCACTTAGTGGCCCGCTTAGACGACCCCTTGGTCTTAGGCGGGTGAGAGTTAGGTTTTTGTTTTGTCAAAGACTGATTTAATTGCTGTAACTGAGAGGACAGAGTATCTGCCCATGGCGGATTAACCGCAGAGACAATATGTGGCTGTAATGGCACAGGAGGTCCCACAGGGGGCACAAGTCTAGTTACCAGCGTAGTCAGTAAATTAGAAAAGGCAGCCCAAGATGGGTCATGGTGTGCCCCCCGGTGCTGCAGACTGACTGAGAGGTATAGAACCCCTGGTACCTGAACCCTCAGCTGCTATGTTTTCCTCCGGGTAATCCGTGGCGTCAGCACTGCACGGTGCAGGATCAGCCATGGATCTACCACCCTGTTTAGCAGACATTATTTGTAAGCGTAACTTTAGGGTGTAATAGTACAATAAAAGCAGACAAGATACCTCACAAAAATCCCCTGTATAGTGTGACTGCAAAGCAGAGCACAAACAGAGAAGTTAAGAGGTTTATGGTGACTGAAACACACAGAGAAAAATACCAAAGTAGTATATCCTGTGAGACACTATATTACATGAGAACCCTGATGCACTTAGCCCCCTTCAGGGTACAGAATATGGGGATAGCAATAGCAATATGTGTGGGATACATGGAATAGAGACCACACAGCAGCTATTGGCACACACAGTCACATGTACAATGCAGAAATTATTACAACAATAAAACTGCACTGGACTAGCAATACTAAGTAACTGCTATGTATATATATATATATATATATATATATATATATATATATATATGTATATATACAGATATAACAATGCACAGTAAAGACTGGATGTATATCACAGGGTACTTGTACTAAATAACCCTGAAGTTATGCACTTTTTCTTAACTGACACAGTCTAAATGAATAATTTAGACAATTAATACTCAAGTGTCCTGTAAATGCACAGCGCTGATGATGCAGGTGGCTTTACAGAGGAGACATTGCCCAGCAGTCCCAGAATCAGCTCAGCTTGTGTGTAATGGCGACCCAAACGCTGACAGGGAGTGAGAAAGAGAGAGATATGCAGCTCCAGGGCCGGAACATTTGAAGTAAATGGCGCCTTGGGCTGGGGGAGGGGCTACAGGTCAGAGCCTTATCCCCTTGCTGGACTTCACCACCGAGTACTGCGGGGCCTATTTGAAACAGGGCGCGGGAGTATTCAGCGCCACTGAGGGAGGTGAGGGAGCCGCAGCACGATATGTCAGACTGACATATGGCACTTCTAAGTGTGCCTGTGCGGCCCTTGAAGTCTTCTTTCTTCAAAAAGCTATTTTCTGGGCTGCATCCCTGTTAGCTGCCTGCACTGCAGGCACCAACTTACAAACTGAGCTCCAGTGCCTGGAGGCGGGGATATAGAGGAGGCGGCGCTATGCATCCTGGGAACAGTCAAAGCTTTTAGCCTGTTGGTGCCTCGGATCAATATCCAATTCTACACCCCAATGTAATTCCCTGTGAAATCACAGTGTGCCCAGCTGCAGAAAATTTATATAAAAAGGAATATAAATAAAAATTTGAAAATTGGCATGTGCATATATATTCACCCCCTTTGCTATGAAGCCCCTCAAAAGTTCTGGTGCAACCAATCACCTTCAGAAGTCACATAATTAGTGAAATGAAGTCCACCTGTGTGCAATCCAAGTGTCACATGATCTGTCAGTATAAACACACCTATACTGAAAGGCCCCAGAGGCTGCAACACCACTAAGCAAGAGGCATCACACCATGAAGACCAAGGAGCTCTCCAAACAAGTCAGGGACAAAGTTGTTGAGAAGTACAAGTCAGGGTTGGGTTATAAAAAAATATCCAAATCTTTGATGATCCCCCGGAGCACCATCATCCATCACTGCTCGTTGTAAGGCTACTAGTACTTGATTGCTAGTTACAATGGCAGGTTATTGGTTACTAGTAACAATGACAGGTTACTAGATACTTGTTACTAGCTACAATAGCTTGTTACTGATAGCTAGTTGTAATTGAAGGGTTTATGAGCCCTACACATTTGTCGATCCGCTGCTGAGCTGCCAGATTCACTCCCCCATCACCCGGCTCCATAGCAGTGCAGGCAATTATGGACGAGATCGTCAGTGTCAGACTGGGGCATGAAGGGCCCACCGGGGGAATGCAGTGATAGGGGCCCATACTTAGGGGTGTGGCCAGCCTACAAATGTGATGTGGCCAGCCTCCACATAGGCTTGAAATACACAATAGTCTAGTGCAGCGTAATGCAACATATCTACCATGTATAATACAAGTGCACAGTCTGGAACCTGATCCCTAGAGGAAGGAGTGGGCCCTCAGGCAGAGGGGCCTACCGGTGGTTTCCCTGGTACCCCTGTGGGCCAGTCCGACCCTGGAGATCGTCCATATTGGCCTACATGCACAAGCGACGGGGCACCAGCGATGAACGAGCGCGGGGCCGCCCAACGTTCATCGCTGGTGCCTCCACACTAAAAGATATGAACGGTATCTTGTTCATTAATGAACAAGATCGTTCATATCTTTCAGTAACATCGCCCAGCGTGTAGAGCCCATTACTAGTAATCATTTTCTGTCTGAAGCACAATTCTGGCTTGTGTGAAAAGTGAAGCGAGTTTTCCCCACGACAGGTCTCCTCTTCCCCGGCTGGAGCACTATGGGCTAACTCACTGCCTTGCTGATATGGCCATGTGCGGGCTGATAGCCCAGAGTTCCACCAATGAAAACCATATTAAAACAAAATCTGCAAATGAGAACACAAATCAGAAACCTTTAAAACCTTTAAAATATGTGTTTTTCTGAATGACTTTAATGTGTTATTGCCACCCTGTAATATGTAGCGGCACATTTACTAAAATGTAGGTTTATAGAAGTGGAGATGTTTTCCCATAGCAACCAGATTCTAGCTATTATCATCTAGAAGGTGCTAGATAAAAGATAAATACGATCTGATTGGTTGCTATGGGCAACATCTCCACTTCTATAAACCCGCACCTTACTAAACAGACCCCTTAGTCTCCCCCATGCGATAAACAGTTGAAGTATCAGGGGGTTGGGTATGATATGCCGACTGCCGGGATCCCAGCAATCAGCATACCGACATTGGGATCCGGGTGGAGCGCAACAATGCACCTTGCAGCCTCACTGCGCTCGCCACAGGATCTATTCCCACTCTATGGGTGTTGTGGACCCCCACGAGTGGGAATAGATCCTGTGGTCGGCATTCCGACTGCTGGCATTTTTAGCGTATCGGATCCTGGTGTCGGCATGCTGACGACCAGGATCCCGAGCGCCGGGAACATAACCGAATCCCGTATCAGGGGTGGGGAGGAAAAGACGCTGTTTACTCCTCTGCAATACTCCCTGCCCAGAGACCCTCCCTGCTCATCTCACCCTCAATCTCCCCAGCGCCGTGCGCACGATCGTCTGTCTCTATTGACATGTTATTGCCATAGTGTCACAACCACTTACACTATGCCACAGTTAACGCTCCGTGGAATGCCGGTCACAACACCGGCGGATCCCATTTCTCCAAAGTACCATTAAAAGAAAAGAAAAATATTCCTGCAGTTGTCACATAACTCGTCTCCATGTTTTTCTTGGAAGACTCAATGCCGTAAAAATTGCATTCTGGGCTATTTCTGTCCCCCCCTCTGTATCTGTGACACAGCTTCCAGACACTGGAGAGGCGTAATAGGTGTCTGTGACCCCACTTCACTGCCTGCGCTGACGAGTCGTTACTGCAAATGGCGCTATTATAGTCATTGCCGCTTTATTTTATACATGACACCAAGGGGTCTATTCATGTAGAAAACGAAAACAGAATTGCTACTTATCACTATACATCACATCGCTTCGATGCGATGTATAGCTGTAATAAGTAGCAATTCATGTATACTCACCCTTCCGACGATGCGCTGCGGTGTCTGGGGCTCCTGCGGTGAGGTCATCTACAGCGGTACCTCCCTGCGATGCGCGGAGTCCAGCGGCGGGTCCCTTTGCGCATGCGCAGGGTGTTGACCTCCCGGCAGGCCGCAGTGGCTGCTGGAAGGTCGGGGGGCCGAGCCAGCGCCGGGTGCCGAGTAGACAGTAGGGAAGCATTGAGCTTCCCTGCCATCTCCGCACTACAGTTCAGGTTATGCCATCCTGAGATGGAGAACCTGAACTCCATGGAGAAGTGGAAAGCAGAGCTTTCCGCACCTTCATGAATCGCACTCACCATACAAAGCTATGGTGATGCAATTCAGGCACAGAGCGGAGGTACAGCTGGAGAAGTCAGGGACTTCTCCACGGCAACCCGCTCTGTGAATTGCAGTAGGCAGAGAAAGGCCCTGTTTAACGCAAAACAGGGCTTTTCAATGCTACATGAATAGACCCCCAAATGGCGGAAATAGACCAATAAACACCTGTATTAAGTAGAAGGTGTGCAACGCTTCGTTCTGGCGATGGTGAGAATAGTGCAGCAGTCTCCGTGGCCGAGTGTTAATCGTCAAACGATCTGAGTAACTGAACTGAAACACAAGAACCCCCAGCGCCGGTGAGCTGCGGTCTGTGCACCACGCTGATGAATGCTTTAAGACTTTGGCAAAGATGCTCCGACCGCAAAATAAGAAAAAAAAAATCTATTAACATTTTTATGATGCCTCAAAGCCAAAACTCTGCATTTTCACAGCGATGTAAACGTAGTAATAGAAATCACAAGTCACAGGATTTACCAAGACTGGTATTTATTAACCCCTACATGGCCGTCTGAGCTTGGAATCCAGCTGTGTGACGACAACAATAATAATAATTATTATTATAATTAGTATCATCATCAACCTTTAAGTAGTGACAACTCAGTCTGCAACACTGTACAATCAGGTAGAGAAAGCGAACATGTAATATTAACCCAAGATATGGACAGCAGCCGGGGCGTTTTAAGATCGGAGAGGACCTGCATGCGCATGCGTAGGTCTCCGGGAACATGGCGCCTGTGCATGCGTAGGTCTCCGGGAACATGGCGCCCGCACCTTGTTCCCAGGGACACCTCCAGTGCGCATGTGCAAATCACTCGAAAAACGGCCGTGGCGGCCATTTTCTGAGTGATCTGTGCCCGCACAGCAGGGCATCCGTTGCGGGACTCCAGAGGGGTAAGTATATTCTATGGGAGCAGTGTGTGCGGTGTGGGCCCCCCTGGATACAGGGGCCCATGTGCACCGCACACACTGCACCCATTGTAGAAACGCCTATGGACCACAGGGATACAGTACGTTGTACAGTGATGGTATGCGGTGGATAGATCTACATTAAATAGTCAACAGGTCAACCCAAAATGGTCGACATGCATTAGGCCGACAGGTACAGACGGTCGACATGTAAAAGGCAGGCAGTACAAAAGGTCAACAGGTTCAAAAGGTCAACATGACTACGGTCAACACATACATGGTCGACACAAGTTTTTTTCAAATGTTTTAAGTTTTTTTTAAAACTTTTTCATCATTTTCCATTTACGTGGACCACAACTGGGAATAGTAACCTGTGCCGAGCGCAGCAGTAGCAGAGCAAGGGTGGTCTTCAGGTTGCCGGCAGCCGGGCTCCCAGCAACCACCATACCAGCGCCGGAATCCCGGCTGCCGGCATACCGACATCTTTTCTCCCTCTTGGAGGTCCACGACCCCCCTGGAGCGAGAATAGATAGCATGGCGCGTGTAGCGTGGCGAGCGCAGCAAGACCGCAAGGGGCTCATTTGCGCTCGCCCAGCTGTCGGTATGCCGGCGGTCCGGATTCCGGCGCCGGTATGTTATTAGCCGGGACTCCGACCGCCGGCTAACCATACTACACCCGCAGAGCAAGACATCTTACCAGAAGCGTGGTGAGCAAAGCGTGCACTAATGGGGAATTTTTGGTGGGTAAAAAAGTGGAAAAAATTGTGTCAATCCTTTATTGTGTCGACTGTGTCCCCTTTTGAACTTGTCGGCTTTTTCTATTGTCTACCTTTTTCTTGTCAACTATATGGAGTCAGCCCTGTAACTTTTTAAATGTAGACCTATTTTATTATTATTTATTTATTACCAGTTATTTATATTATAGAGAATATTTGGCCATTCACATCATTCCCTGCCCCAGTGGAGCTTACAATCTATATTCCCTACCACATGTACACGAGCACACATTCACGCTAGGGTTCATTTTGTTGGGAGCCAATTAACCTACCAGTATATTTTTGGAGTGTGGGAGGAAACTGGAGTACCCAGAGGAAACCCACGCAAGTACGGGGAGAATATACAAACTCCACACAGTTAGGCCCATGGTGGGAATCGAACCTATGACATCAGTGCTGTGAGGCAATAATGCTAACCATTACACCGTCTGTGCTGAAGCATACCCACAGTGATACCCTGAGATTTCTCAGCAGCTCTGTTACAAACAACTCCATTAGACAGCTGAAGCCCCTCACAAATTGTTATGACACGTATGATTAGTTCAGGAACACACAGTTATTTCCGTAATATCTGAACAATGAAAGAGCCTTCAGAACTCTGAAATGTCCCTCAGAATTCCAAATAAGCTGCACTGTTTGTATTAAGCAGCACTGTGAGGAAACGTTACGCATGCTACCTTCTGCTGGAAAGCATCAGTCAGGGTAAAGTGACGCTTAATGATGACATAATTAGCTCCACCCACACTCACGGTTCTCCATGTGAGCGCAATAACGTGAAATGCACAAGTTGGCCATTGGGTGCCCGTGTCGTGCGGTTGGTCTCAAAGTTGATCAGTCTGTTTTGTGCTATAAAAACTCAAAAGTCTCAGGAGTAAAGAATAAAAAACTTATCAGCTGTGAAATCTCAGCTTCAAACATGTAACACGCCATTCACAGACAAACCGTATTTATATAGCGACACGCAGACAGTCTTCTTACTACCATACTTCCATTCATTTCTCACAGGGGAGGGATTGAAAGTACAGAGTTTGACTGAATATGTTAATATAGGAAAATCACCAACTATTGAATTACTACGGACGTAATTCACATGTTGAAAGAGGCAAGTGGCCGATTCTTAGAGGAGGGGGCGCCAGCTGTCACCTGCAGAGATATTACATTAGTAGGGGCTCATGCAGCGCAACCTTACCTCAATTATGTGTAGGCTAGGCGAGCACATACTATAGGGTGGGGGGTTATGGAAGCTGGTGTGGAGAAAAAGGGGACTGTAAAGAGCCACATACACTAGAACGATAATGCCCGATTTCATCCAATTTCGGGAATTCGGGCCGATATATCGGGTGAAATCCGGCATTTTGGATGTGTTTCCGATCCGATGCACATTCCCGTGAGGGTCGCATCGGTTCCCCTAGATCACTAGTGCTGCACTCATAATATGCCGGTTCCCGCAGGCATGGCTGGGATCGCATACGATATATCGCATGCAAAATGTACTAATTAGTATGGAATCGTATGGAACCAGTTCCGGGAAGCTCCCGGAAGAGTTCAAGGGAAAATCGCCTCCGACTCCAGCCTCAGACATATCGTTGTAGTGTATGGGGCTCTTAACTCACGGCAACCACGGATACTGAAGCTGTGATGTTCTACTGCTGTCTTTCTGCTATGCAATGGTTCCTGGGCATCGGTTGTCAGACATGTTCCTGTTGTCAGAGACATCTGCACATGAAGCAAGCTTATGTTATTGAATTAATCTTCCTATGTGTAAAACTTAATGTCTCAAATGAAAGGGGTAGCTGACAAATTTCTGTTTGCGCGGGAATAGTAAACCGCAAGAGCTAGAATTTACTGCGCTTTGCAACCGATTTATATCACCGCAGATCGACGGCTTATTCTCAACAACACTGAATTTACTTCAGGTCACTTTGACCTTCTAAATTTATCGCTGTTGTGGTTCCAGGGTATGGGTCGTTGGGTCGACCCAACTTAGGTCAACACTCATTAGGTCGACCACTGAAGGTCGACATTGCCCTTAGGTCTACATGCATTAGGTTGACATGGCCGTTAGGTCGACATGTACTACGTTGTGTCGACCTAACGACCGTATCCCTGGTTCCAGCAGATTCTAAACTCAGATCCTGCAGCAAAACCTGCTGTATCCCTAAGATCTGTGCAGCAGTCTCTAGTTGATTTTTGCTTCAGCAAAAAAAGGGCGATTGGCAACCATGGCAACCAGTTAGCAACCAGCAACCATGAACCAATCAGCAGTCAGCCAGCAACAAAAGCAACCACTGAGCACTTGGCAACTTTACAACCAACCAGCAACCATGGCAACCAGTTAGCAATCAGCAATGATGAACCAATCAGCAGCCAGTCAGCAACAAAAGCAACCAGTGAGCACTTGGCAACTTTACAACCAATCAGCAACCATGGCAACCAGTTAGCAATCAGCAATGATGAACCAATCAGCAGCCAGTCAGCAACAAAAGCAACCAGTGAGCACTTGGCAACTTTACAACCAATCAGCAACCATGGCAACCAGTTAACGACCAGCAACCATGAACCAATCAGCAGCCAGTCAGTAATAAAAGCAACCAGTGAGCACTTGGCAACTTTACAACCAATCAGCAACCATGGCAACCAGTTAGCAACAAGCAACCATGAACCAATCAGCAGCCAGTCAGCAACCAAAGCAGCACAGTGGCACAATGATTAGCTTGCTGCTTCACAGCACTAAAGTCTTGGGTTTGATCCTCATTTAAGATTATCTGTATGGAGTTTGTATGGTATACCCATGTTAGCGTAAGGGTGCTTTAATTTACTCCCACAATCCAAAAACATATTGGTAGTTTAATGGGATTTGTGTGCGTGCGTGCGTGTGTGTCTGTGTCATGTGGCAGGGAACATAGATTGTAAGCTCAACTGGGACAAGGACTAATGTGAATGACTAAATATTCTTGGTAAAGAGCTGCGTAATATGTGTGCGCTATATAAATAACTATTAATAAATAAATGAAAATAATAAGGCTGCAATCAGCAAGCACAGAAAAAAATTAGAAGTCATCAACCACAGCAACCGGCAAGCCATCAGCCACTCAGCTTTCATCTATCTGGTGCAAGGTAGACAATGTAAGCAAGCACGGGACTGGCTACTTTTCCCAGAACCCCACAGGGGGGGAGACAATAATAAGAATTTACTTACCGATAATTCTATTTCTCGTAGTCCGTAGTGGATGCTGGGGACTCCGTCAGGACCATGGGGTTTAGCGGCTCCGCAGGAGACAGGGCACAATAATAAAAGCTTTAGGATCAGGTGGTGTGCACTGGCTCCTCCCCCTATGACCCTCCTCCAAGCCTCAGTTAGGATACTGTGCCCGGACGAGCGTGCATAATAAGGAAGGATATTGAATCCCGGGTAAGACTCATACCAGCCACACCAATCACACCGTACAACCTGTGATCTGAACCCAGTTAACAGTATGATAACAACGAAGGAGCCTCTGAAAAGATGGCTCACAACAAGAATAACCCGATTTTTGTAACAATAACTATGTACAAGTATTGCAGACAATCCGCACTTGGGATGGGCGCCCAGCATCCACTACGGACTACGAGAAATAGAATTATCGGTAAGTAAATTCTTATTTTCTCTAACGTCCTAAGTGGATGCTGGGGACTCCGTCAGGACCATGGGGATTATACCAAAGCTCCCAAACGGGCGGGAGAGTGCGGATGACTCTGCAGCACCGAATGAGAGAACTCCAGGTCCTCCTCAGTCAGGGTGTGCCCCTGACCAAGTAGCAGCTCGGCAAAGTTGTAAAGCCGAGACCCCTCGGGCAGCCGCCCAAGATGAGCCCACTTCCTTGTGGAATGGGCTTTTACTGATTTTGGCTGTGGCAAGCCTGCCACAGAATGTGCAAGCTGAATTGTACTACAAATCCAGCGAGCAATCGTCTGCTTAGAAGCAGGAACACCCATCTTGTTGGGTGCATACAGGCTAAACAGCGAGTCAGATTTTCTGACTCCAGTCGTCCTGGAAACATATATTTTCAGGGCCCTGACAACGTCAAGTAACTTGGAGTCCTCCAAGTCCCTAGTAGCCGCAGGTACCACAATAGGTTGGTTCATGTGAAAAACAGAAAACACCTTAAGGAGAAATTGAGGACGAGTCCTCAATTCTGCCCTGTCAGAATGAAAAATTAAGTAAGGGCTTTTATATGATAAAGCCGCCCATTCTGACACACGCCTGGCTGAAGCCAGGGCTAATAGAATCTTCACCTTCCATGTGAAATATTTTAATTCCACAGTGGTGAGTGGATCAAACCAATGTGACTTTAGGAAACTCAAAACAACAATGAGATCCAAAGGTGCCACTGGGGGCACAAAAGGAGGCTGTATATGCAGTACCCCTTTTACAAACGTCTGAACTTCAGGCACTGAAGCCAGTTCTTTTTGGAAGAAATTCGACAGGGTCGAAATATGAACCTTAATGGACCCTAATTTTAGGCCCATAGACAGTCCTGTTTTCAGGAAATGTAGGAAACGACCCAGTTGGAATTCCTCTGTAGGGACCTTCTTGGCCTCACACCACGCAACATATTTTCGCCAAATGCGGTGAAAATGTTTTGCGGTTACATCCTTCCTGGCTTCGACCAGGGTAGGGATGACTTCATCTGGAATGCCCTTTCAGGATCCGGCGTTCAACTGCCATGCCGTCAAACGCAGCCGCGGTAAGTCTTGGAAAAGACAAGGCCCCTGCTGGAGCAGGTCCTCTCTTAAAGGTAGAGGCCACGGTTCTTCCGTGAGCATCTCTTGAAGTTCCGGGTACCAAGTCCTTCTTGACCCATCCGGAACCACGAGTATCGTTCTTACTCATCTCCTTCTTATGATTCTCAGTACTTTTGGTATGAGATGCATAGGAGGGAACACATACCCTGACTGGTACACCCACAGTGTTACCAGAGCGTCCACCGCTATTGCCTGAGGGTCCCTTGACCTGGCGCAATATCTGTCTAGTTTTTTGTTCAGGCGGGACGCCATCATGTCCACCTTTGGTTTTTCCCAACGGTTTTCAATCATGTGGAAGACTTCCCGCTGAAGTCCCCACTCTCCCGGGTGGAGGTTATGCCTGCTGAGGAAGTCTGCTTCCCAGTTTTCCACTCCCGGAATTAACACTGCTGAGAGTGTTATCACATGATTTTTCGCCCAGCGAAGAATCCTTGCAGTTTCTGCCATTTCCCTCCTGCTTCATGTGCCGCCCTGTCTGTTTACGTGGGCGACTGCCGTGATGTTGTCCCACTGGATCAATACCGGCTGACCTTGAAGCAGAGGTCTTGCTAAGCTTAGAGCCTTGTAAATTGCCCTTAGCTCCAGTATATTTATGTGGAGAGAAGTCTCCAGACTTGATCACACTCCCTGGAAATTTTTTCCTTGTGTGACTGCTCCCCAGCCACTCAGGCTGGCATCCGTGGTCACCAGGACCCAGTCCTGAATGTCGAATCTGCGGCCCTTTCATAGATGAGCACTCTGCAGCCACCGCAGAAGAAAACACCCTTGTCCTTGGAGACAGGGTTATCCGCTGATGCATCTGAAGATGCGATCCGGACCATTTTCCCAGCAGATTCCACTGAAAGGTTCTTGCGTGAAATCTACCGAATGGGATCGCTTTGTAAGAAACCACCATTTTTCACAGGACCCTTGTGCAATGATGCACTGATACTTTTCCTGGTTTTAGGAGGTTCCTGACTAACTCGGATAACTCCCTGGCCTTCTTCTCCGGGAGAAAACATCCTTTTCTGGACTGTGTCCAGAATCATTCCTAGGAACATTAGACGTGTCGTCGGAAAAAGCTGCGATTTTTGGAATATTTAGAATCCACTCGTGCTGTCGTAGAACTACTTGAGATAGTGCTACTCCGACCGCCAACTGTTCTCTGGACCTTGCCCTTATCAGGAAAGCGTCCATATTTCTTTTAGGAAGAATCATCATTTCGGCCATTACCATGGTAAAGACCCGGGGTGCCGTGGACAATCCAAACGGCAGCGTCTGAACTGATAGTGACAGTTCTGTACCACGAACCTGAGATACCCTTGGTGAGAAGGGCAAAATTTGGACATGTAGGTAAGCGTCCCTGATATCCAGTGACACCATATTGTCCTGGTTCGCTATCACTGCTCTGAGTGACTCCATCTTGATTTGAACCCTTGTATGTAATTGTTCAAATCTTTAGATCTCACCGAGCCGTTTGGCTTCAGTACCACAATATAGTGTGGAATAATACCCCTTCCCTTGTTGTAGGAGGGGTACTTTGATTATCACCTGCTGGGAATACAGCCTGTGAATTTTTTTCCAATACTGCCTCCCTGTCGGAGGGAGACGTTGGGAAAGCAGACTTCAGGAACTTGTGAGGGGAAGACGTCTCGAATTTCCAATGTACACCTGGGATACTACGTGTAGGATCCAGGAGTCCACTTGCGAGTGAGCCCACTGCGTGCTGAAACTCTTGAGATGACCCCCCACCGCACCTGAGTCCGCTTGTATGGCCCCAGCGTCATGCTGCGGACTTGGCAGAAGCTGTGGAGGACTTCTGTTCCTGGGAATGGGCTGCCTGCTGCAGTCTTCTTCCCTTTCCTCTAACCCTGGGCAGATATGACTGGCCTTTTGCCCGCCTGCCTTTATGGGTACGAAAGGACTGAGACTGAAAAGACTGTGTCCTTTTCTGCTGAGATGTGACTTGGGGTAACAAAAGTGGATTTTCCAGCTGTTGCCATGGCCACCAGGTCCGATGGACCGCCCCGTTATACGGCAATACTTCCATGTGCCGTCTGGAATCTGCATCACCTGACCACTGTCGTGTCTATAAACATCGTCTGGCAGATATGGACATCACATCTACTCTTGATGTCAGAATGCAAATATCCCTCTGCGCATCTCGCATATATAGAAATGCATCCTTAAAATGCTCTATAGTCAATAAAATATTGTTCCTGTCAAGGGTATCAATATTTTCAGTCAGGAAATCCGACCAAGCCCCCCCAGCGCTGCACATCCAGGCTGAGGCGATTGCTGGTCGTAGTATAACACCAGTATGTGTGTATATACTTTTTAGGATATTTTTCAGCTTCCTATCAGCTGGCTCCTTGAGGGCGGCCGTATCTGGAGACGGTAACGCCACTTGTTTTTATAAGCGTGTGAGCGCCTTATCCACCCTAAGGTGTGTTTCCCAACTCGCCCTCACTTCTGGCGGGAAAAGGTATACCTCCAATAATTTTCTATCGGAGGAAACCCACGTATCATCACACCCTTTAATTTATCTGATTCAGGAAAAACTACAAGTAGATTATTCCCACCCTACATAATACCCTTATTTGTGGTACTTGTAGTATCAGAAATATGTAACACCTCCTTCATTGCCCTTAACATGTAACGTGTGGCCCTAAAGGAAAATACGTTTGTTTATTCACAGTCGACACTGAAGTCAGTGTCCGTGTCTGTGTCGACCAACTGAGGTAAATGGGCGTTTTTACAAGCCCCTGACGGTGTCTGAGACGCCTGGAAAGGTACTAATTTGTTTGCCGGCCGTCTCATGTCGTCAACCGACCTTGCATCGTGTTGACATTATCACGTAATTCCTAAATAAGCCATCCATTCCGGTGTCGACTCCCTAGAGAGTGACATCACCAATACAGGCAATTTGCTCCGCCTCCTCACCAACATCGTCCTTCTACATGTCGACACACACGTACCGACACACAGCACACACACAGGGAATGCTCTGATAGAGGACAGGACCCCACTAGCCCTTTGGGGAGACAGAGGGAGAGTTTGCCAGCACACACCAAAAACGCTATAATTATACAGGGACAACCCCTTATACAAGTGTTTTCCCTTATAGCATTTTCACATATGTAATCATATCGCCAAATAAGTGCCCCCCCTCTCTGTTTTAACCCTGTTTCTGTAGTGCAGTGCAGGGGAGAGCCTGGGAGCCTTCCTCACAGCAGAGCTGAGCAGGAAAATGGCGCCGTGTGCTGAGGAGAATAGGCCCCGCCCCCTAAAACGGCGGGCTCTTCTCCCGGAGTTTGTGAGATCTGGCAGGGGTTAAATACATCCATATAGCCTCAAGGGCTATATGTGATGTATTTTAGCCATAAAAAAGGTATAATACATTGCTGCCCAGGGCGCCCCCCCCCAGCGCCCTGCACCCTCAGTGACCGCTGGTATGAAGTGTGCTGACAACAATGGCGCACAGCTGCAGTGCTGTGCGCTACCTTATGAAGACTGAAATTCTTCTGCCGCCTGTTTCTGGACCTCTTCAACTTCGGCATCTGCAAGGGGGGTCGGCGGCACGGCTCCAGGACGAACCCCAGGGTGAGACCTGTGTTCCGACTCCCTCTGGAGCTAATGGTGTCCAGTAGCCTAAGAAGCAAATCCATCCTGCACGCAGGTGAGTTTACTTCTCTCCCCTAAGTCCCTCGTAGCAGTGAGCCTGTTGCCAGCAGGACTCACTGAAAATAAAAAACCTAACTTAAACTTTTATTCTAAGCAGCTCAGGAGAGCCACCTAGATTGCACCCTTCTCGGCCGGGCACAAAAATCTAACTGGGGCTTGGAGGAGGGTCATAGGGGGAGGAGCCAGTGCACACCACCTGATCCTAAAGCTTTTATTATTGTGCCCTGTCTCCTGCGGAGCCGCTAAACCCCATGGTCCTGACGGAGTCCCCAGCATCCACTTAGGACGTTAGAGAAATATAAAAGCAGCACCCAATGCACAGGTGAATGTACGGAGTCGCTGCGAGACACGGGCACATGGAGACATGGCAGCACACACCTTGGTCGGGCAAAGACTGCATATAAGACCTGTAGATGTTACACTGCTGCAACCTCATGTTTGTATCCCTCCAACAACAAAAGAAAATACAGAATATTCCGATGCCAAGAGATTCAATCTCTTAGAAAAATATTTCACTGGTAAATTGCAGCAAACAGAACAGACGGGGTCTGTGATACATTACTGAGCTGTACAATTTATCAGCCGATTATAGTATGAAAACAAAGACCGGGATTATGTCACAGCCCCGTCCAAGAATGTGACCTCGCAGAGCAGCCAGGTACTGCACATAGCCCAGATAGTGCCGGACAGCATGTGCCAGCACAGTGGTGCCCAGCACTCTCTGCTCTGACACGCTGATTAGGGTAATTGCCGAGGATTTGGGATGTTGAAGTTTTCCCGGGAAAGCTACGACGTGCCCTTTACACAAGCACAAAACAAAAACACTCAATCCATTTACAGCCTGGACTCACGTCTTCTCTGGGCTGATGAACCAGTCTCCGGCCCACATCCAGCCGCTGGAAGGCTTGAAACTTTCCTTTGGAAGCTTGATCTTCCCTGTCATGTCGGCGTACTTGGGGTATGTCAGCCCTGTGGTGCCCCAGTTACCTACCAATGCCAGCTTGGTCTGGTTTTCATACTACAAGACAAAGGGGTAGTGTCAGCCTCCTGTACTGTAATGGTGCGGTGTAATATACAATTACTCAAACTAGCACTATAGATGGAATACGGCGCCGGATTCTGGTCCCGTCATTTCCCTGCAGTATATAAATATCACCCAATCCACAATAGACAGGGAAACACTTGACAATGTACTGGAAAAATTACAAATGATTGGCCAGTAAAGGGGCTTCATTTTAACAATGGGAGAAACATGGGGGCACAGCAAACCCTCCACACAGAAACTTTTTATTATTATTATCCTTTATTTATATGGTGCCACAAGGGTTCCACAGCGCCCAATTACAGAGTACATAAACAAATAATCAAACAGGAAAACAGTTACTTACAGTAGAAGACAATATAGGACAAGTACAGGGTAAATAACATAGCTACATCAGCAGATAACATTAAGATAAGTATCAGGTGGCAGAAGACTGCGTGATTTGGTGCAGTTGAAGATTATTAAAGTAAGAAAGGATAAGAACATGAGGGAAGATGGCCCTGCTCGTGAGAGCTTACATTCTAAAGGGGAGGGGTAGACAGACAGGGGTGACACAGGTGGGGTAGACAGTGAGCGTGGAACAGAGGGTTAGGATGAGATTTGGCTGGGTTTGGTGAAGAAGTGGGTCTTCAGAGCCCGTATGGAGTTTTGTAGAGAGGTGGAGAGTCTGAGGGGGAGAGGTAGGGAATTCCTGATAAAGGGAGCAGCACGTGAGAAATCTTGGAGGTAGGAGTGGGGGGAAGTAATCAGAATACAGGAGAGTCGACGTGCATTAGCAGAGTGAGGAGGACGGGTGGGAGTGTAAAGGGAGATAGGGTCAGAGATATAAATGGGAGAGGAGAGGGTGAGGGCTTTGTAAGTGAGTGTGAGAAGCTTGAAATGGATTCTGAAAGGGGATTTTTCAAACCCAGCCTGCGACATGCCAGGTAGTTGCTGACTGGCTGGTACTTTATCTCCATCCAAAGCTTAGTAAATAGACCCCTTGGTGAGCAGGGCAGCAGCATTGAGGATAGATTGGAGTGGAGAGAGGTATTTACTCTACCGAGCTTCCTTCTAGGCCAGGGATGGGGTAACTTTGGCCCTCCAGCTGATGATGAACTACACATACCAGCATGCCCTGCAACAGCTTTCCAATTTGGCCATGCTAAACTGTTGCAGGGCATGCTGGGATGTGTAGTTCAACAACAGCTGGAGGGCTGAAGGTTCCCCATCCCTGTTCTAGGCATTCTGATGTCTCTGTGATCTCACACAGCTGCAGAGGAGAACACTGAATGGCTGCTGGTTCCTATCTATGGGAATATATGAACAGAACCAATCACCAGGGCTGTCCGGGACATACAGTAGCAGCGAATGTAGAAGCAATGTTATTGAAGGGTCGAGCATGCAGATGGAGTAGGCCGCAGTTTCCAATACTGTAACTACTATGGAAAACTGCTTTAACAATCTGGATTCAGTAGGAGTTACCGATGGACAGGATGCAGGTGGTCAGTATACCGACAGCGGCATCCGTCCATCAGAATCCCAACAGCCCCTCATTAAGCCACCTAACCCTCCCATGTGATGCCTAAACCTAACCCTCCCCGGTGGTGCCGCCTAACCCTCCCTGCTGGGTCTCTAACCCTAACCTCCCCTTCTGTGTGCCTAAACTTCCGAGCCCTGGTCCCTAACCGTAACCTTCCCGTGGCTGCACCCTGACCCTAACCCCTGCTGCTGCCTAAACCTAACCCCCCCCCCCCAAGCCACTCCCCCACCCTGCCCCGCAGCAGGACCGGCAGAGAGTCCCGCTGTCCGAGCGTTCGGGATGAAGGTCGTCGGTATATCGACGTCGGGTTTGTTACTCCCTCGGGATCCCGGCGGTCGATGAGTGCTTCCCAACACTCCACCTGGTGCTAACTCACAGTTTCTGCAAAGACGGACAGCTTCCCCTGAGCAAACTGATTGAACTCCTTCTGGTCCACGGCCAGCCCCATCCATAGTTGTACCCGCAGCTGCGCTGGCATCTTCGACCCTTGGATTCCTTCTTGTGGAAACTGAAAATAAGAAGATCGTGGACAGAAGAGGTCACAGTCACAAGTTGTAACATGTTCTTTATATTCTGAATGTGGTTTGCTGGAGGGGGCTATAGGGGGTATATTTACTAGAGTGCAGGTTTATAGAACTAGAGATGTTGCCCCAAGTATCCAATCAGATTTATCCAGCACCTTCTAGAAAATAATAGCTAGAATCTGATTGGTTGCTACGAGCAACATCTCCACTTCTTTAAACCCGCACTTTAGTAAATATACTCCTAAGACTTTCCTATAGAGTTGCTGGGTCCTGTATAACAGGAGCGGAGGGTGGGAACGGCACAGACTATGGGGGTCATTCCGAGTTGATCGCTAGCTGAAAATGTTCGCTGCTCTGCGATTAAGGAAAAAAACAACACTTCTGCGTATGCGGCGCAGTGCACACGCGCGACGTACTTTCACAACAGCCAATGTATTTTCACACAAGGTCTAGCGAAGCTTTTCAATCGCACTGGCGGCCGCAGAGTGATTGACATGTAGTGGGCGTTTCTTGGTATCAACTGACCGTTTTCAGGAAGTGCTCAAAAAAACGCAGGCGTGCCAAAAAAAACGCAGGCGTGGCTGGGAGAACGCAGGGCGTGTTTGTGACGTCAAATCCGGAACTGAATGGTCTGAAGTGATCGCAAGCGCTGAGTAGGTCTGAAGCTACTCAGAAACTGCACAATATTTTTTTGTAGCCGCTCTGCGATGCAATCGTTCGCACTTCTGCTAAGCTAAAATACACTCCCAGAGGGCGGCGGCATAGCGTTTGCACGGCTGCTAAAAACTGCTAGTGAGCGATCAACTCAGAATGACCCCCTATGGCACCAGAGCTTATGGTCTCACAGGCTGCGACTGCAGACCCTGGGCGGCTGTTACAGCAGGTTGTGTGCATGAACTCATCACTAACCATCCTGCAACTTCACCTCTGATAATGGAGAGCTACAAAGGCTATGATGTCCCCACTAGGCTTCCGTAGATTATGTCTACAGACAACAGGTTCAAGGTCATAATGTCAACAACTCATTTTAATACTATGCCTGACCCCTACCCTAATCACTAACCCTAACCACTAAACCTAACGCACATGTCAAAATTTTTCCTTGTCTCTACACCGCCCCCTGCAGGCTCCTGATAGACGCTCTACTGAGTCGCAGAGGAAGAAGTACAGAAACTTTTAGTATGTTCATAAACCATCAATTCACAAACAGTTAAAAATTAATTGTACGGGTAAAGGTCCATTTCTGATGCTGGGCCTAATTCAAACTTGTACAATACTGCACAGCTGCAAGAAAGCCGTACAGCTTATATGCAAATGCACAGGAGGCGTCTGGTGTCAATAGACGCCTCCTGCCTAATGCTAATGGAAGTGTACCGAGACGTCCACCGGCTGTTCCGCAGATCCCGGGAACTGTGTACAACATGCAGCGGCAGTCGCAGAGCCTTCCATAATCAACCATCTGACCCTAAAGTCGCGCAGAATGAGGCACACCCTGAAAGCGGTCACGACACACCTGGGTTTTACCACCGCTCCTCATAACCATCCCCAAATGGTCCCGGACTGTCAATTAATTAGTGAAATCCTTACTACGATCAGCATCGCTAAGGTAACTTGGTGCTGCAAATAATCGCTCAACTCCGGAATATTAGCACTGAATCAGGCCCACTGTCAGGGGAAAACTCTGAAGAAAATTAGCTTTAAACACGGGGACTGTCAGCAACTGTAACATATTTACTACGACTTGGCTGGAGATAAAGTGGACAGAGAAAAGTAACAGCCAATCAGCTCCTAGTTGCCATGTCACAGGCTGGGTTTGAAAAATGACAGATATCAGCTGATTGGCTGGCACTTTGACTACGTCCACTTTATCTCCATCCAAGCGTTAGCAAATAGACCCCATAGTGCTATAGTCATATAACTGAGAAATGCACCAGTTTAAAGTAAACCGTATAATCAGCAAATATTGGCAGCTCTGTATCTTTTTCTCTTGTCTAGAATCTTCGATGTTCTCCCCGTGGAGCCCTATGAAACCCAAAGAAGAAATGTCTTTTCATGGATTTAGGAACCTGACACAGGAACATTCTGCTGTGATTCTGGTTCTGATCTCAGTCACATCCAATCCAGCCTGTAGTACAGTCAGCACTGACCCCTGACAGTGCACTCCTGCCCAGAGCTTGCAAATGAGGGGATGGGGGGTACATACTTTCAGAAATATCGTCTGAAGTTTCCCGCAGTTCCTGCCGCAGCACTTGGACCCGTTCCTGGAGAAAAGGACCTGGTGGGCTGGCATTCTGTAATAAGCCACACGCTTGTCTCCTTGTAACATCCAAATCACTATATCTGGCAGGCTGTTCTGCGGCTGCAATGTGGATTCGCAAAGTATTAGTGCTGCCTTCCAACACACACATAACAAAATACAGCTGAAAATTGGAAAATGATGGAAAAAGAACCACAACCTAGACAGGCATCATTAATGTTTAGTAATATCTGTACAAAGGACTGAACACACAACACATCGGAGCGATTGCCAGGGATGGAAATGCTGGAGGAGGCCAGAAGAACTGAGCTTCATCTGAGGCCTTGCTGATGGACACACTTGGCAAAGGTTAGGGGACCACCTACCCTTAACCCCAGATGTGACCTGTAAGATCCTGGAAACCACTGAACTGGAGATCATCCTACAGAGCCTTCTACGGATATTCCTGTCCGGGGTGACCTAGCGCCACCGCAAACTACGAACCAGCCGCACGTGGGTGGAACTGGCGAGCTCTTGGCTGTTAATAATGTTGTTTCTTTAGGAATTAATATCACACAGACCTGGATAATTGAGACACATTCAGAAGCAGCAGAGCATCAAAGCACGGTATCTGCGCTTCGCTGTAAAATAAAATGTTTATGGCGTATTCCGGGCTTCCTAGCGTATTTGTGTAGGAAGCCGACTGGGTCTTGGACTCCGCTCAGCATTGCAGCGGTGCCACTGATTTTTAATAATCGCCCAATTTCCAAATTTTTTACAATTTTTAACAACCCCTGACTCATGTGTCAGCGAAATGTGTTTCTAATTGTCCTTCATTACCGTGAGTGCATTTGACGCGTCCAATTGAGATATATGTATATTTTCGCAGATTATTAAATGATTCTGTAGTATGCTTAGTCCGTAAGGTTTTATATTACATCCAATTGCAAATGATAGCTCCCTGGCAGTGGCAGTGGGTCCCGGTGAAGCTACTGACATCTGGGTTAACTACCAGATCTCATGGATGTGCCAGGAAGTGATTTGACTGGAATGTATAGGATACTCTGCCCGGTTCGGATGCAGCTGCCCCACCAAAGGACAGTTCCAGGGCAGGGGATATCGGTGCAGCCTATTACAATGTCCATGTTCGCCAATGGTAGGACTCAAACTGCTCAACCAACACTCAGGAAATGAAGGGGTACTGTGAGCATTACTCGTTATGCTGGAAGAGGGAGTGATACGGAGTGCTGGGGATCCCAAATGTCACAGGGGCTGGTTCGGGGGCAGTGTTCTATTTTTTTTATTTAAACCACGGGGTTGTATTTCTATGCATTAATTTAAAGACCCCCTCCTGAAGGATGTATGGGGGGAGTGGATAGTTGGGTGGAAGTTGTGTGAAGCGGAACAATTTCGGCTGTAGATTTAAAGCGGAAACAATTAAAAACACAAGACCAGACTGGTTTAGCATTTAGAATTATTGCTGCTTTAAATCTGAAGCCAAGATTGCAGAAATTGCTCAGATTTACGTAACTTGCACCCCATTACGTAAACCCCTTTCTCTCTTATCTACAGATCTTACTTCTTCCCGCCTACTTCATTTATCAAGGTGGTGGATAGATTCTACTGACTGGCTTCTGCCTACTATATAATACTTTGTAAGCACACTGCACAAGTGCACCTCATTATCTGCCCGCTGTATATATATATATATATATATATATATATATATAGTTAGTACAAGCGGATACCTCCTCGGCCATGGCTTTAAGTCTCAGGAGCCAGTCCTCAGCCTGCTCTATCACGTCCATCAAGTCACACTCTTCCATCTTTAATTTCTGGGCACACTGGATTATCTGGTCCAGATTGGTCCGGCGGAAGCGGAACAGATAAAGATCGAGATGAGTGGTTCCGGTTATGGAGGGAATATCCGGCAGTGGATGGCTGTACACAGAAGGAAAGCAATAAAACATTATACAGGGTAACAGTCAGGAGCAGCAAACGTTTTTATGGGGTAAGATTATGAACTTGAAACTGTTCGGTGTCTTCAGACGCTAACGACGGAGCATTCTGGGAGTAGAACCCAATTACGTATTACTGTTATTCTAGCTTTCTCCTGGATTCAATACATTGTTGAAATCAAGGCTGTTAAAATGTTCAGGAAGTTAGCAGTGCAGCCGCAAACATCTTCCCTCTGTCACATTTCCTCTATGAATGACTCCAAACTGCCCAAGGAAGCGGACAGGCGACGTGAAACACGAAGCAAACTTGAGGATTGGATTTTTATGTTATGCTTTACGTATTTCTATGAAATTATTGTTGTTATTTTTTTTTTACTTTGTAATACAGATGTGTCCTCTTGCATCTTTGCTGCAGTCACGCTAAACAGCCCTTGAAGTCGCGCCATGCCGTGGTGGGACTCCGTAGCGCCAAGCGTCTTTTTTGTGTTTTTTTCCTGTGAAAATGTGTCTTAGACATACAGTTATGTAATAGGGCGCACGAGCAGCTTCTGCTGATTAAAATGATATGCTGCATGCCTATATTCTGTGTGTAATAGCAGCTCAATCCACATACGAAATGCCACGTTACTGTGTTTTCCAGGAATACACTGTAGCATAGCATTTTATATGCAAATACAGCCGCAGTCACACACAGAATATAGACATTCTGCATATCATTTTAATCAGCTGAAACTGCCCATGCATCCTATTACAATACTGTGCATCTAAGACGCATTTCTGCAAAAAAAAATGCCAAAAAGACGTTCAGCGCTACTGAGTCATACGGCACTCAAGCGTTATGTGTAACGTGACTTGTAGCGCATGGAGCAAAGATGTAAGAGGACACATCTGTACTGTGAATTTATTATAATTTCCTTTGTTTTATATGCAATTTATTGTCTTTATTAGTGAGAAAGTTCAATCTTTTAGCATGCTGAGTGGTAACTTTGCTAAAACTTCTAACACAGAGAATTGGTAATGTTGCCTATAGCAACCAATCATATGCTGTCTGTCATTTTCTAAAAGGCAATAGAGAAATGATAAACTGCATCTGATTGGTTGCTATGGACAACATCATTTAGTAAATTACCCCTTAATGTCCTTTTCCATGACAATATACTTTTTTGTATATGGGTTCAACCTGCTTCGTCCAACTTTTTCAAACTTTAAATAAGGAATGATATTTCCTAGAATACTGTACATTGGTTGGGCATTCCTACTGTATGCATAGGATACAGGTAATTTGCCGGCGGTCAGGATCCCAGCGTTCAGGATATCGACGGCGAAATCCTGACAGCCGACAATGCCGCCAGCTGGAATTCCGGCGCACCAGGGCTATTCCCACTCGTGTGTGTCCACGACACCCATAGAGTGGGAATAGATCCTTTGGTGAGCGCAGAGAGCCACTGAGCCCATAGAGAGCCCACAAGTGGACACTTAGCATTTGCTGCGCTGTCGGCATTGTGACGGGATATGGACAGCCGGCATCCCGTCCACCGGTAATACATACCGAACCCATATGCACAGCTCACATTTATGTAAGGGGCTGCAATCACCATATACACATTCTTGTAGACACAGAACATATTTCTCTTACGTCCTAGGGGATACTGGGAATCCATTTAGTGCCATGGGGTATAGACGGGTTTTAGGAGTCATGGGCACTATAGAAGTTTGATTGTGTGTGCTGGCTCCTCCCTCTATGCCCCTCCTACCAGACTCAGTTTAGAAAATGTGCCCGTAGGAGCCGGTCACGTCTCTGAAAACTCCTGAAGAGTTTTCTGCATTTATTTTCTAAATTTGTTATTTTCAGGCAGGACTGGATGGTACCAGCCTGCATGCTTTGTGGGACTTAAGGGGAGGGGGAGACGGCCCAACCCCACTAAGGGTTAATGGTCCCGTTCCCCGCTGACAGGACGCTAGCTCCTGATGGAGCTACTCGCAAGCTCCACCACAGCGAGTGTACATTCCCGCAGCACGCCACCACCCCTAACAGAGCCAGAAGATTGAAGAGTGGTGAGTACTAAGCCGGCGACCCGCTAACCATTATGGCGGCATGAGGGTAGGGAGACGCACGGCTTCTACGCGGGGTGGCCGAGTCTCCTGACTAAGTACACTGTTGTGTACACAGTTCCCAGACAGGCAACACAGCCAAAAAGGGAGTCTGTCTCCATTTTATGCATCCAGACACATAATGCCAGTATAAAGAAGAGCAGGAAGACCGCGCGCCATTGAAGGGGCGGGGCTTCACTATGAGCGGACCCAGCAGCTCACCAGAGCCATTTTCCCTACTGCAGCTGACACAGGCGCTGACTGACCTGGACGCGCAGCTCCTCCGGAAAGCCTCCAGTTTACCTCAGCAGTACCGGGGCGGGGGGAAACATAGCAGGGGGGGAGGAGCGATTACTAGTGTACGAAGTCCCTAATCTAGGTACTTAGTCTGCAACCCGGCTAAGCTTGCCATTAGTGATAAGGGTGCGGTGTGCTGGTTCCATACTCTCTCTGTGTCTCTCTGGAAGGGCTCTTTGTGGGTTAATTGTGCTTTTAACCTTTTCCTGTGTGTGTGCTGTCACTACTGCAGTATGTCAGGCAAAGAGTGTGTTTCATGTAAGGCACAGTGTTCCTCTTCTCCAGGGAGTTCACCAGTGTGTACTCAGTGTAGTATTCCTTCCCAGGCTAGTGGGGCAGAACCAGCATGGCTGGATTCCATTAGGGGAATGATTTCCACAATCTCTACTAAATTATCTCGTAATGAGAAAGAGACGCAATACTTAAGGCAGTCTATGGATGAGTTTATAAAAAAGGACTCAGTACCCAGACCAGCGTCTCAGTCTTCTACCATTTGTCTGCAAAAATGTACCTTGGCCCATATACTGCATTCTGAGTTGACTCTGATGAAGGGTCACAAATGGTGGAAGGTGAGGTGGACACAGAGGTAGGGGAGAGTACTCTGTCACAGGGTGTAGAGGCTCTCATAGATGCTATCAGAGAAGTTCTAAATATCCCTGATAAGGTGACAGAGGAGAGTGAGGAATCCGACAGAGGAGAATGAGGAATCTTACTTTAATATTAAGAAAAAATCCTCAGCCACTTTTCCTGTATCAAAGGAACTAAATACCCTGTTTGAAGAACCGTGAGTTAATCCAGATAAGAAATTTCAAATTCCCAGGCGGTTGTTATCATCTTTTCCTTTTCCTCCTGAGGATAGAAAAAAATGGGAAAATCCACCGATAGTGGATGCATTAGTCTCCAGGCTCTCACGTAAAATTGTACTGCCTGTGCCTGGTGCAGCCTCCCTAAAAGATGCGGCTGATCGCAAGATTGAGACTACACTAAAATCTTTGTATACTGCTGCCGGGATGGCCCAGAAACCCACTATAGCATCTGGGTGGATTGCAAGAGACATTGCTAAATGGTCAGGTAATTTACTTGAGGTGTTAGACACCTTACCTCAAGAGGAAATTATTTTGCTCCTGCAACATATACAAGACTCTGCAAACTTTATGGTGGAAGCCATAAAAGAATAGGTTTGCTTAATGCACGCACTACAGCTATGGCAGTGTCAGCACGCAGTGGATTATGGCTTCGTCAGTGGACTGCTGACGCGGACTCCAGGAAAGGAGTGGAAGGCCTACCCTTCACAGGAGAGGCCTTATTTATTTGGAGATGAACTCAACAAATGGATCTCCCGAGTTACTGCCGGTAAGTCCACATATCTACCTTCTGCAGCTCCGCCAGCAAGGAAGGCCTACTCAGGACCTAATCTACAGTCCTCTCAGACTGCCAAATTTAAGGGCAAGGCCAGAGGTTCTTCTACTGCCGCCAGAGGTGCTAGAGGTAAACCACGCAAACCAGCAATTGCTGGTTCACAGGAACAGGGCTCAGGCTCTGCTTCCTCAAAACCTTCCACATGACGTTGGACAGCGATGCCTCGAAGACATGAGGATGGGAGCCCGGCTAAAATTCTTCAGTCACATCTGGACAGGTTCGAGCCAGGATTCCTGGGTCGTAGACCTTATATACCAGGGCTACAGACTGGAGTTCCAGGAGCTCCCTCCTCACAGATTCTTCAAATAAGGCTTACCAGTTTCACAAGAGATGAGAGTAAACTTACACAACGCCATTCAAAAACTGTTACAGACCCAGGCCATTATTCCAGTTCCACCTCATCTACACAACAAGGGTTACTGTTCCAGCTTGTTTTAGTACCAAAACCGGACGGTTCGGTAAGGCCGATTCTGAACCTCAAGTCATTGAACCCGTACTTACGAGTGTTCAAATTCAAGATGGAGTCATTGAGAGCGGTAATCTCAGGTCTGGAGGAGGGGGAATTCCTAGCGTCTCTGGATGTCAAGGATGCGTACCTTCACATTCCGATCTGGCCGCCTCATCAGGCTTATCTACGGTTTGGACTACCACTACCAGTATCAGGCCCTGCCATTTGGTCTCTCCACGGCACCGAGGGTGTTCACCAAAGTGATGGCTGAGATGATGATGTGGCTCCGCAGACAGGGAGTGAACATGGTTCCGTACTTGGACGATCTTCTGATAAAGGCACCGTCCAGGAAACAGCTGTTGGAGAACATTGCCTTCTCAACCAGACTACTCCTGGATCATGGGTGGATTCTGAACCTGCCAAAATCTCACCTAGAACCAACGCAGAGGCTTCAGTTCCTGGGAATGATACTGGACACAGTCTCAGAAAGTATTCCTTCCCTTGGAAAAGGCATTGGAAATCCAGTCGATGGTTTGGGCCGTCTTGAAGCCGACCCGAATCTCAGTACATCTCTGCATACGCCTTCTGGGGAAAATGGTGGCTTCTTACGAAGCGATTCAGTATGGAAGGTTTAATGCGAGGCCCTTCCAGCTAGATCTGTTGGACAAATGGTCCGGATTGCATATTCACATGCACCAGAGGATTGATCTGTCACCGAAAGCCAGGATCTCCCTCCTGTGGTGGCTACAGACTTCTCACCAAGTCAAGGGTCGGAGATTCGGGATTCAGAATTGGATTCTGCTAACCACAGACGCAAGCCTCAGAGGTTGGGGAGCACTTACCCAGCAGGTGCAGTTTCAGGGAAGATGGTCAAGTCAGTAAGTCGTCCTTCCAATAAACATCCTGGAACTCAGGGCTATCCACAATGCCCATATGCAGGTCTCATCTCTTCTTCAGAATCAGGCCATTCAGGTCCAGTCGGACAATGTGACGGCAGTGACGTACATAAACCGACAGGGCGGAACGAAAAGCAGAGCCGCAATGTCAGAGGTGTCAAGAATTCTCCTCTGGGCGGAAAAACACACCGTGGCGTTGTCGACGATCTTGATTCTGGGAGTAGACAACTGGGAAGCAGACTTCCTCAGCAGACGTGATCTGCACCCGGTGGAATGGGGCCTTCACCCGGAGGTGTTCCAGTGGTTAACATGTCGGTGGGGGTATCCACAAATTGACATGATGGCCTCTCGACTCAACAAGAAGCTCAAGCGGTATTGTTTCAGATCGAGGGACCCACAGGCAGTAGCGGTAGACGCCCTGACAACTACGTGGGTCTACCAGCTGGTGTACTTGTTTCCTCCCATTCCTCTGATCCCAAGAATTCTAAAAAGAATAAAAAGGGAAAAGGTTCAAGCAATCCTCATTGCTCCGGACTGGCCACGAGATGCTGATCGAAGATCCGTGGCCTCTGCCTCTTCAAGAGGATCTATCAAGTCTCTGCCTCTTCAAGAGGATCTATCCATTCGTCTAACAAGTCTTACCACGGCTACGTTTAACGGCATGGAAGCTGAACGGTTGATTCTAGCCAGGAGAGAGATTCCTGACAAGGTCATCCCGACTATGATCCAAGCCAGAAAAGGGGTAACGTCTAAACATTACCATCGTATTTGGAAGAAATATGTCTCTTGGTGTGAGAGCAGACAATATTCTGCGGTGGAATTTCATCTGGGACGTTTTCTGCTTTTTTCTGCAGTCGAGAGTTGACGTGAGCCTACGCCTAGGCTACATTAAAGTTCAGATTTCAGCCTTGTCTATTTTCTTTCAAAAACAATTGGCTTCTCTCCCTGAGGCCCAGACATTCTTAAAAGGTGTTCTGCACTTACCAGCCTCCCTTTGTGCCTCCTACGGCACCTTGGGATCTCAATTTGGTACTGCAGTTCCTTCAATCGGACTGGTTTGAACCGTTGCAGGAGGTAGACGTAAAGTACCTTACGTGGAAGACCGTCACACTGTTGGCCTTGGCTTCAGCAAGACGTGTGTCGGAGCTAGGGGCATTGTCTCACAAGAGCCCCTACTTAATTTTCCATGAGGACAGAGCTGAACTCAGGACTCGTCAGCAATTTCTAACTAAGGTGGTGTCCGCGTTTCACATCAACCAACCTATTGTGGTTCCGGCTGTTACGGACACCTCTGCTACTTCAAAGTCGTTGGATGTCATAAGGGCTTTGAAGGTCTATGTGAAGAGAACAGCTCATCACAGAAAATCGCACTCGCTGTTCGTTCTAATTGATCCCAATAAAATTGGGTGTCCTGCTTCAAAGCAGTCCATTGCGCAATGGATCCGGCTAACTATCCAGCATGCTTATTCCATGGCAGGTTTGCCGATTCCAAAATCTGTTCAAGCCCACTCTACTAGGTCGGTGGGTTCCTCTGGCTGCCCGGGGTGTCTCGGCTTTACAGCTCTGCCGAGCAGCTGCTTGGTTGGGTTCAAACACGTTTGCTAAATTTTACAAGTTCGATACTTTGGCCTCTAAGGACTTTCAGTTTGGGCAATCAGTCCTGCAGGAAACTCAGCACTCTCCCACCCGGTTTGCGAGCTTTGGTACTTCCCCTTGGTACTAAATGGATTCCCAGTATCCCCTAGGATGTAAGAGAAAATAGGATTTCAATTACCTACTGGTAAATCCTTTTCTCGTAGTCCGTAGGGGATACTGGGCGCCCGCCCGGTGCTTCGTTATTCCTGCTCTGTTACTTGGTTCAGTAATATTGTTTGGTTCAGCTGTTGCTGTCCCTGTTTGCAAGTTTGGTTAGCATGGCTTTCCACTCGTTCTGGTTGTGCTGGTTCAAATTCTTACCACTTTCCTTTTCTATATCTTTCTCTCAAAGTATGTTCGTCTCCTCGGACACACTTTCCTTGACTGGGTCTGGTGGGAGGGGCATAGAGGGAGGAGCCAGCGCACACTATCAGGCTTCTGTAGTGCCCATGGCTCCTAGTGGACCTGTCTATACCCCATGGCACTAAATGGATTCCCAGTATCCCCTGCAGACTACGAGAAAAGGATTTACCAGTAGGTAATTAAAATCCTATTTTGAGCCTGATATATTCAAGGATACAGTATAACATAAGGTAACCATATTAGTGCCGGAGAATATTTCTTTGATCACATTGTCATCAAGGTTCAGTTGAGAGAACCTGTATCTCCACCGGCTGCTGAGTAGGAAACAGCCCTTGGCGCAGGCCCATTCTGGTATTTGGAGGAGACGGCAGACATTTCCTTTACTATAACACTGAAACACGAGCCCTAAATCTGAGACTGAGAGTTATGTGGAGCCCCTGCCCCTAGAGTCACCCACACATTTCCCATATGCAGAATCCTAATATCAATCTGAATGCATCCAGAGGACATGCACTGCACTGGATTACAGGGGACGTCACCTTGTATGTGACACGGAGACTGTCACCTAGAGATACCCAGGGCCGGCAACAGACATTTTGGGGCCCGGTACAGTGATATCTCTGGGGCCCCCTCAGAGCAACGGAATTTGATGCGCTATATCTACAGTATACAGATATTTAAATATTTATCTCTCTCCTTCCTCCCCCACACACACCACAGTCGGTCTCTCCCCAATAACTCCATGATGATTCCCTGCTCACATCCCTGCCGGACACTATGAGGCATATACTTGGGGCCCCTCTGATCCTTGGGGCCCGGTACAGGTGTCCCCTTTGACCCCCCCTGTCGCCGGCCCTGGAGATACCGCCTGGTTCAGAGACAGAAGGAAAAACAAAAAGAGCAGACTGCACTTTGGTAAAACCGAGGGGGAGGGGATTTATCAAAGCTTGGAGAATGGAGAGAGATAAAGTACCAACCAATCAGCTGTCATTTTTCAAATGCAGCCTGTAACACGGCAGTTAGGAGCTGATGGGTTGGTAATTTATCTCTACCACGACTTGATAAATCTGCCCTTTTACCTCTCTCCACTTAAGTTCTCTGTCCATGCTTTGTAAACCCCCCCTCCCCCCCCACACACACACACCTCCATGTAACCTATTAACATAGGCAAGTCCAGGATACTGTACATCTGTTCCAGCTAAGATATTCTCTGAAATACAGGCGACCAGGTGATCAAATGTACTGAATGACACGTGTGTCACTTCCGGGTCCGGAGTCTGAAGATCCGGTCACGTGGAACGCTGACACTGGCACCCCGCTCCAGGCTAAGCTCCTTACCAAGGCTGTGAGTATACCAATCCATAGGGATCAGTATGTTATACCACTGCCCGGGATACCGAATGTCAGTATACTGTCATCGGTATCCCGAGCAGTGGAATGCGCAACAAAGCCCCTTGTGTCGTGGACACCCACAGAAGAGAAATCACCTACCTCGCCAATAAACCGGTGGCGGTATGGTAACCCAGTCGGGATACCGGTGGCGGTATTGTGACATCCGGGATCCAGACGAGCGGTATGCTGACCGCGTACCCAATCCGTGGTCTCAGGATCTCCCCTTCCACCTCACACTGACCACCAATGAATGGAGGCACTGTGACTGGACACTACAAAGTACGGTAATTACCAGCAATTGCCAGACATATGCGCTTATCAGGATCGGTATGTGACCCCGCCGCTCGGAATGCCGAATGTCAGTATACAGACATCGGCATCCCGGGCACTAGAATGCCGGCAGGGGGCCAAGCGCAACAAAGCCCCTTGCAGGGCTCGGTGGCGAGCTTTGCTTTGCTCACCACAGCTTTTATTCTCCCTCAATGGGTGCCGTGGACATCCCCAGAGGTGGAATCACCTACCTTGCCGGTATTCCGGCGGAAGTATAGTACCACCGTCGGGATACTGGCGTCAGTATTGAGACAGCCGGGATCCCGACGAGCGGAATGTTAACCGCGTACCTGCTTATCTTACCCTTAAATTATCCCAATCTGTAATTGCGGTTAATAAATAACCTGACTAAATATGCTACTTTATATTCTAAACTAATACAAATGTATATAATCGTTTTTCACCCATGTGGGTATATGCTAAGCTGAAAACATTATACATTATATGCTTCTATTGCTTCATTGTTCAATCTGCGACAGATATAGATTGTGTGGACAAAATACCACCTTAATAAATAATCTGACAGGATATTACCTGCTGTGATCATTGGGCCTAATTCAGATCTGATCGTAGCACATCTACGATCATTTTCTCAGACATATGCAGGGGGACGCCCAGCACAGGGCTAGTCTGCCCCACATGTCCGGCTCTGATCCCACCCCCCCCCCCCACCACCACCCGCACGGGTGCAAAAGCTTTTTGTACCCGGTGAGTAGCTCCCTGCACTCTGGCAGGGAGCTACCGGCCACGTCCCGGGTCGCAGCGGCTGCGTGTGATGTCACGCAGCCGCCGCGGCCCGCCTGCCCCCCCCCCCCCCCCCCCCCAATGGTCCGGACATGCCTGCGTTGTCCGGACCGCGCCCCACCCACGGCGTTCTGCCGCTGCAGCGATGCAGTCTGAATTACCCCCATTATTTGCAGCCACATGCTGTGAATGAGAGTGATTTTATACCACAGACAGGAGCAGGCTGCAATTATAGATTTCTGGCGCAGTCTACAGATCTATTTGTATAATACTACGAGACAAGGACAGATTGCAATTACTCTCTTTATCGTTCAACCTCCAATATACATATTGTCTGTCATTAAATTCTGCCTCCTTGGACGAACATTTTTTTGTAAACAATAGTACATAACTACATATTCTGGACCAGTCTCTCATCCTGTGAGTCACAATAGGTTCTGTGATGCACCATATAACAGAACTTTATTTCACTGACTCCTAAGGACAGCAGAAGGGCTCCCCCTATTCTTGCTTAGAGCCAATATCTATTTCCGACCACTCTCTCATTCTGGGCGGGATGTATTAAAACACATCGCCGCCCACCGCAGTAATACTAATCGCATATGTACTAACATATGCGATTAACATCGCAATGCGGTGACAGCCTTGGGAGGTGATGTCACCAGTCAGTATCTTGTTCCTCCTCCTCCTCCCTGCAGCCGGAAGGACTTCAGGCTGTGTTGCTGGCGAAGGAGGAGTTTGGGTTTCCGGGACCATGGGCTGTCTGCACACAGGTTTGCCGGCGGGGATCGGCCTGAGCGGTGCGGGGCGGCAGAGGCGGTGGGATGCGGTAAAAAACCCATAGGCTTCTATATGGTACCGCCATAAAAAGATGGCAATACCCTCAGCGTCGAAAACCCGGCGGCCGGGGTTTTACTAAATTTTCCCTTTAGTACATCCCACCCTCTGTCATTCCATACATACACAGATGACAGAAAAGTAGAAGTCATAGGAATTCAGGACCTGGCTCCCTATCCATATTATACATAAATCTCTAACTATCTATATTTCTCTAACGTCCTAAGTGGATGCTGGGACTCCGTAAGGACCATGGGGAATAGCGGCTCCGCAGGAGACTGGGCACAAAAGTAAAAGCTTGAACTAGCTGGTGTGCACTGGCTCCTCCCCCTATGACCCTCCTCCAAGCCTCAGTTAGATTTTTGTGCCCGAACGAGAAGGGTGCATGCTAGGTGGCTCTCCTGAGCTGCTTAGAGTAAAAGTTTATTTTAGGTTTTTTTATTTTCAGTGAGTCCTGCTGGCAACAGGCTCACTGCATCGTGGGACTAAGGGGAGAAGAAGCGAACTCACCTGACTGCAGAGTGGATTGGGCTTCTTAGGCTACTGGACATTAGCTCCAGAGGGACGATCACAGGTTCAGCCTGGATGGGTCCCGGAGCCGCGCCGCCGGCCCCCTTACAGAGCCAGAAGAACGAAGAGGTCCGGTGAAATCGGCGGCAGAAGACGTTCCTGTCTTCAACTAAGGTAGCGCACAGCACTGCAGCTGTGCGCCATTGCTCTCAGCACACTTCACACTCCGGTCACTGAGGGTGCAGGGCGCTGGGGGGGAGCGCCCTGAGACGCAATAAAAACAAAAATACCTTAGGATGGCAAAAGAAATACATCACATATAGCTCCTGGGCTATATGGATGTATTTAACCCCTGCCAGTTTTCCAGAAAAAAGCGGGAGATAAGGCCGTCGTGAAGGGGCGGAGCCTATCTCCTCAGCACACAAGCGCCATTTTCCCTCACAGTTCCGCTGGAAGGACGGCTCCCTGACTCTCCCCTGCAGTCCCTACAGAATCAGGGTAAAAACGAGAGAGGGGGGGCACTATTGGCAGCTAAATTATAAACAGCAGCTATAAAAGGGAGTAACACTTATATAAGGTTATCCCTATATATATATATAGCGCTCTGGTGTGTGCTGGCAAACTCTCCCTCTGTCTCCCCAAAGGGCTAGTGGGGTCCTGTCCTCTATCAGAGCATTCCCTGTGTGTGTGCTGGGTGTCGGTACGATTGTGTCGACATGTATGAGGAGGAAAATGATGTGGAAGCAGAGCAATTGCCTGTATTAGTGATGTCACCCCCTAGGGAGTCGACACCTGACTGGATGGTTGTATTTAAAGAACTAAGTGACAATGTCAGCACTTTACAAAAAACTGTTGACGGCATGAGACAGCCGACAAATCAATTAGTGCCTGTCCAGGCGTCTCAGACACCGTCAGGGGCGATAAAACGCCCGTTACCTCAGTGGGTCGACACAGACCCAGACACGGATACTGAGTCCAGTGTCGACGGTGAGGAGACAAACGTAATGTCCAGTAGGGCCACACGTTACATGATCACGGCAATGAAGGAGGCATTGAACATTTCTGACACTACAAGTACCACAAAGAAGGGTATTATGTGGGGAGTGAAAAAACTACCAGTAGCTTTCCCTGAGTCAGATGAATTAAATGAGGTGTGTGATAAAGCGTGGGTTTCCCCCGATAAAAAAGTGCTAATTTCTAATAAATTATTGGCACTATACCCTTTCCCGCCAGAGGTTAGGGCGCGTTGGGAAACACCCCCTAAAGTAGATAAAGCGCTCACACGTTTATCTAAACAAGTAGCGTTACCGTCTCCTGATACGGCCGCCCTCAAAGAACCAGCGGATAGAAGGCTGGAAAATATCCTGAAGGGTATATACACACATACTGGTGTTATACTGCGACCAGCAATCGCATCAGCCTGGATGTGCAGTGCTGGAGTGGCGTGGTCGGATTCCCTGACTGAAAATATTGATACCCTGGATAGGGACAGTATATTACTGACTATAGAGCATTTGAAGGATGCATTACTATATATGCGTGATGCACAGAGGGATATTTGCACCCTGGCATCAAGAGTGAGTGCTATGTCCATTTCGGCCAGAAGAGCGTTATGGACGCGACAGTGGTCAGGGGATGCGGATTCCAAACGACATATGGAAGTATTGCCGTTTAAAGGAGAGGAGTTATTTGGGGCCGGTCTATCGGACCTGGTGGCCACGGCAACGGCCGGAAAGTCCACCTTTTTACCCCAGGTCACCTCTCAGCAGAAAAAGACACCGTCTTTTCAAACTCAGTCCTTTCGTTCCCATAAGTACAGGCGGGCAAAAGGCCACTCATTTCTGCCCCGGGGCAGAGGAAGAGGAAAAAGACTGCACCAGGCAGCCTCTTCCCAGGAGCAGAAGCCCTCCTCTGCTTCTGCCAAGTCTTCAGCATGACGCTGGGGCTTTACAAGCGGACTCGGACACGGTGGGGGCCCGTCTCAAAAATTTCAACGCGCAGTGGGCTCACTCGCAAGTGGACCCCTGGATTCTGCAGGTAGTATCACAGGGGTACAAACTGGAATTCGAGACGTCTCCCCCTCGCCGGTTCCTGAAGTCTGCTCTACCAAAGTCTCCCTCCGACAGGGAGGCAGTTTTGGAAGCCATTCACAAGCTGTATTCCCAGCAGGTGATAATCAAGGTACCTCTCCTACAACAGGGAAAGGGGTATTATTCCACGCTGTTTGTGGTATCGAAGCCGGACGGCTCGGTGAGACCAATTTTAAATCTAAAATCCTTGAACACTTACATAAAGAGGTTCAAATTCAAGATGGAGTCACTCAGAGCAGTGATAGCAAACCTGGAAGAAGGGGACTATATGGTGTCTCTGGACATCAAAGATGCTTATCTCCACGTCCCAATTTACCCTTCTCACCAAGGGTACCTCAGGTTTGTAGTACAAAACTGTCATTATCAGTTTCAGACGCTGCCGTTTGGGTTGTCCACGGCACCTCGGGTCTTTACCAAGGTAATGGCCGAAATGATGATTCTTCTTCGAAGAAAAGGCGTTTTAATTATCCCTTACTTGGACGATCTCCTGATAAGGGCAAGGTCCAGGGAACAGTTAGAAGTCGGAGTAGCACTATCTCAGTTAGTGTTACGTCAGCACGGGTGGATCCTAAATATTCCAAAATCGCAGCTGATTCCAACGACACGTCTCCTGTTCCTAGGAATGATTCTGGACACAGTCCAGAAAAAGGTGTTTCTCCCAGAGGAGAAGGCCAGGGAGTTATCCGAGCTAGTCAGGAATCTCCTAAAACCAGGCCAGGTGTCAGTGCATCAGTGCACGAGGGTCCTGGGAAAAATGGTGGCTTCTTACGAAGCGATTCCATTTGGAAGATTCCATGCAAGAACGTTTCAGTGGGATCTTCTGGACAAATGGTCCGGATCGCATCTTCAAATGCATCAGCGGATAACCCTGTCGCCAAGGACAAGGGTGTCTCTTCTGTGGTGGCTGCAGAGTGCTCATCTACTAGAGGGCCGCAGATTCGGCATTCAGGATTGGATCCTGGTGACCACAGATGCCAGCCTGAGAGGCTGGGGAGCAGTCACACAGGGACAAAATTTCCAGGGCTTGTGGTCAAGCATGGAAACATCTCTTCATATAAACATTCTGGAACTAAGGGCCATTTACAATGCCCTAAGTCAAGCAAAACCCCTGCTTCAGGGTCAGGCGGTATTGATCCAATCGGACAACATCACGTCAGTCGCCCACGTAAACAGACAGGGCGGCACGAGAAGCAGGAGGGCGATGGCAGAAGCTGCAAGGATTCTTCGCTGGGCGGAGAATCATGTGATAGCACTGTCAGCAGTGTTCATTCCGGGAGTGGACAACTGGGAAGCGGACTTCCTCAGCAGACACGACCTTCACCCGGGGGAGTGGGGACTTCATCCAGAAGTCTTCCAAGAGATGGTAAACCGTTGGGAAAAACCAAAGGTGGACATGATGGCGTCCCGTCTCAACAAAAAACTAGACAGATATTGCGCCAGGTCAAGGGACCCTCAGGCAATAGCGGTGGACGCTCTGGTAACACCATGGGTGTACCAGTCAGTGTATGTGTTCCCTCCTCTGCCTCTCATACCAAAAGTACTGAGAATCATAAAAAGGAGAGGAGTAAGAACTATACTCGTGGTTCCGGATTGGCCAAGAAGGACTTGGTACCCGGAACTTCAAGAGATGCTCACGGAGGACCCGTGGCCTCTACCTCTAAGAAAGGACCTGCTCCAGCAGGGACCTTGTCTGTTCCAAGACTTACCGCGGCTGCGTTTGACGGCATGGTGGATGAACGCCGGATCCTGAAGGAAAAAGGCATTCCAGAAGAAGTCATCCCTACCCTGATAAAGGCCAGGAAGGATGTAACCGCAAAACATTATCACCGCATTTGGCGAAAATATGTTGCGTGGTGTGAGGCCAAAGAGGCCCCTACAGAGGAATTTCAACTGGGTCGCTTCCTACATTTCCTGCAAACAGGACTGTCTATGGGCCTAAAATTAGGGTCCATTAAGGTTCAAATTTCGGCCCTGTCGATTTTCTTCCAAAAAGAACTGGCTTCAGTGCCTGAAGTCCAGACGTTTGTCAAAGGGGTACTGCATATACAGCCTCCTTTTGTGCCCCCGGTGGCACCTTGGGATCTCAATGTGGTTTTGGGGTTCCTAAAATCACATTGGTTTGAACCACTCACCACTGTGGAATTAAAATATCTCACATGGAAGGTGGTAATGCTGTTAGCCCTGGCTTCAGCCAGGCGTGTCTCAGAATTGGCGGCTTTATCTTATAAAAGCCCTTACCTGATTTTTCACACAGATAGGGCAGAATTGAGGACTCGTCCTCAATTTCTCCCAAAGGTGGTTTCAGCATTTCACGTGAACCAGCCTATTGTGGTGCCTGCGGCTACTAGGGACTTGGAGGACTCCAAGTTACTGGACGTAGTCAGGGCCCTCAAAATATATATTTCCAGGACGGCTGGAGTCAGGAAATCTGACTCGCTGTTTATCCTGTATGCACCCAACAAGCTGGGTGCTCCTGCTTCTAAGCAGACGATTGCTCGTTGGATTTGTAGTACAATTCAGCTTGCGCATTCTGTGGCAGGCCTGCCACATCCAAAATCTGTAAAAGCCCATTCCACAAGGAAGGTAGGCTCATCTTGGGCTGCCCGAGGGGTCTCGGCTTTACAACTTTGCCGAGCAGCTACTTGGTCAGGGGCAAACACGTTTGCTAAATTCTACAAATTTGATACCCTGGCTGAGGAGGACCTGGAGTTCTCTCATTCGGTGCTGCAGAGTCATCCGCACTCTCCCGCCCGTTTGGGAGCTTTGGTATAATCCCCATGGTCCTTACGGAGTCCCAGCATCCACTTAGGACGTTAGAGAAAATAAGAATTTACTTACCGATAATTCTATTTCTCATAGTCCGTAGTGGATGCTGGGCGCCCATCCCAAGTGCGGATTGTCTGCAATACTTGTATATAGTTATTGTTACAAAATTCGGGTTATTTTTGTTGTGAGCCATCTTTTCAGAGGCTCCTTCGTTTATCATACTGTTAACTGGGTTCAGATCACAGGTTGTACGGTGTGATTGGTGTGGCTGGTATGAGTCTTACCCGGGATTCAATATCCTTCCTTATTATGTACGCTCGTCCGGGCACAGTATCCTAACTGAGGCTTGGAGGAGTGTCATAGGGGGAGGAGCCAGTGCACACCAGCTAGTTCAAGCTTTTACTTTTGTGCCCAGTCTCCTGCGGAGCCGCTATTCCCCATGGTCCTTACGGAGTCCCAGCATCCACTACGGACTATGAGAAATAGAATTATCGGTAAGTAAATTCTTATTTTTCAGCAAATAAATTCTTAGTGTCACCCAATAATATATCTCTATGTATATAAAGAATATATATACAACTCCTAGCAATCCGCTTCTCTTCAGCTTCACAGAGATGGAATGTGTTGCACTCAATTTAAGCCTCTCATTTAATGTTTGTTTGTATGTTCAGATCTATGTTGTGTGTTGGACTGTACTGACCTATGGTCATACCACACTGGGCATGCCCAATCTTGTCTGCTCTTGGAAGCTATGCACTGTCGGGCCCGGTCAGTACCTGGATGGGAGACCACCAGGGAGTACTAGGTACTGTAGGTATTTTACTCTTTCACACAGCACTGATTCTGACACCCTGATAACCCAAGACCATATACTCAATTGAGATTGCACACAATGGGGGTAATTCCAAGTTGATCGCAGCAGGATATTTTTTAGCAGTTGGGCAAAACCATTTGCACTGCAGGGGGGGCAGATATAACATTTGCAGAGAGAGTTAGATTTGGGTGGGTTATTTTGTTTCTGTGCAGGGTAAATACTGGCTGCTTTATTTTTACACTGCAATTTAGATTGCAGATTGAACTCACCACACCCAAATCTATCTCTCTGCACATGTTATATCTGCCCCCCCTGCAGTGCACATGGTTTTGCCCAACTGCTAAAAAATTTCCTGCTGCAATCAACTTGGAATTACCCCCAATATTGGAGTATATCCTGAGCCTAAGTGAGCATTCTTTCCTATTAAATATTTCCCAATACATGGATGAAGCTTTACGCTACACAAGGAAAAGCATATTTTCGCTTTTATATTAAGTCATCATCTAATCTTGTCTTTTTGACAAAATATTTGGATGCTCACGTCTGTTCCTCTCCTTTTAAGTGTAATGTAATAAAAGTTAAATTTTAAATAATATCAACATAAACCAAAGTGTGCCCCAGAAAAGACGCATAGTCGCTTCTGTTTCTTGCCCTTGCGAAATCCTATCTTTCATTCTCTGAAATACATCTAGACAACTCGCACTGCCCTGTCCGGTGTAAATGGCTGCGACCAGGCGGCTAAATGTACCTGCAGTCACTGATGACTTCATCGATCAGACGTGTGACCAGAGAATCCAGCTCATACGTAGAACTCTTTGATTTAACAGCAAGGTGGACGCTTTCCAAGTTATTTTCCTGTAAGACAGAAGAAATGTGCGCAATCCATATCACACAGTACGCTACTCTCTGGTTGTAGTAATTCATACCCTCCAACTGTACCTTTTTGCCAGGTACAGTACCTTTTTTTTATGAACTGTACCGATTTTTTGACTCTCCAAATTCCCATTGAAAATATGGGAAAGGGGGCATGGCCACGTCCCCTTTACCCATGGCCACTCCCCCTTTCCTAATCTGTACGATTTTTATGTGTAAAATGTTGGAGGGTATGAGTAGTAGTAGTAACTGCAAAACCAATAAATATGAAATATAAATCCAAACCAACACACACAGATCTTACCTATATTAATCATTAGACAGACAGGATTACAGGTATGGCAGAAAAGCTCCCAGCTCACAGTTTCCACTGTATCGTGTGAAAAGAAATATCAGCGGTCGCCCATCTGCAGGTTTATGCAAATGCCCTACACCAGCGGTAGCCAACCTGTGGCTCTTGAGCCGCATGTGGCTCTTTCTTTATTCAAATGTGGCTCCCAACACTCTAAATCATGTGACCACAACAGACACAGAAACCGCTGCACTCCAGCCAGACACGCAGCAGCACTACAGGGACTGAAAACTGAAGGAGCCAGATACTAGAGGTGAGACATCCACAAGCAAACAGAGGACACATTAGGGACTGCTGCAAGGGCACGAGTTGATGGAGGGAGCTGTAGTGATACATGAGGGTGGGCTAGAGTGACACATGGCAAAGCTGGCTGGAGAGACACAGGAGGGTCCTGGCAGGAGTGACGCGGGAGGGTGCTGGAAGTAGTGACACATGGGAGAGCTGGCTGGAGTGACATAGGAGGGTGGTAGCAGGAGTGACACATGGGAGAGCTGGCTGGAGTGACAGGAGGGTGTTGGCAGGAGTGACACATGGGAGAGCTGGCTGGAGTGACAGGAGGGTGTTGGCAGGAGTGACACATGGGAGAGCTGGCTGGAGTGACAGGAGGGTGTTGGCAGGAATGACACATAGGAGAGCTGGCTGGAGTGACAGGAGGGTGTTGGCAGGAGTGACACATGGGAGAGCTGGCTGGAGTGACAGGAGGGTGTTGGCAGGAGTGACACATGGGAGAGCTGGCTGGAGTGACAGGAGGGTGTTGGCAGGAATGACACATAGGAGAGCTGGCTGGAGTGACAGGAGGGTGTTGGCAGGAATGACACATGGAAGAGCTGGTTGGACTGACAGGAGGGTGCTGGAAGTAGTGACACGTGGGAGAGCTGGTTGGACTGACAGGAGGGTGCTGGAAGTAGTGACACATGGGAGAGCTGGCTGGAGTGACATAGGAGGGTGCTGGCAGGAGTGACACATGGGAGAGCTCGCTGGAGTGACAGGAGGGTGTTGGCTGGAGTGACACATGGGAGAGTTGGCTGGAGTGACATAGGAGGGTGGTAGCAGGAGTGACACATGGGAGAGCTGGCTGGAGTGACAGGAGGGTGTTGGCTGGAGTGACACATGGGAGAGTTGGCTGGAGTGACATAGGAGGGTGGTAGCAGGAGTGACACGGGAGAGCTGGCTGGAGTGACAGGAGGGTGTTGGCTGGAGTGACACATGGGAGAGCTGGCTGGAGTGACATAGGAGGGTGGTAGCAGGAGTGACACATGGGAGAGCTGGCTGGAGTGACAGGAGGGTGTTGGCTGGAGTGACACATGGAAGAGCTGGCTGGAGTGACATAGGAGGGTGGTAGCAGGAGTGACACATGGGAGAGCTGGCTGGAGTGACAGGAGGGTGTTGGCAGGAGTGACACATGGGAGAGCTGGCTGGAGTGACATAGGAGGGTGGTAGCAGGAGTGACACATGGGAGAGCTGGCTGGAGTGACAGGAGGGTGTTGGCTGGAGTGACACAGGGAAGCTGGCTAGAGTGACATAGGCGGGTGCTAGCAGGAGTGACACATGGAAGAGCTGGTTGGACTGACAGGAGAGTGTTGGCTGGAGTGACACATGAGAGAGCTGGCTGGAGTGACAGGAGGGTGTTGGCTGGAGTGACACATGGGAGAGCTGGCTGGAGTGACATAGGAGGGTGGTAGCAGGAGTGAAACATGGAAGAGCTGGTTGGACTGACAGGAGGGTGGTAGCAGGAGTGACACATGGGAGAGCTGGCTGGAGTGACATAGGAGGGTGCTAGCACGAGTGACACATGGGAGAGCTGGCTGGAGTGACAGAAGGGTGTTGGCAGGAGTGACACATGGGGAGCTGGCTGGAGAGACATAGGAGGGTGCTAGCACGAGTGACACATGGGGGAGCTGGCTGGAGTGACATAGGAGGGTGCTAGCACGAGTGACACATGGGAGAGCTGGCTGGAGAGACATAGGAGGGTACTAGCACGAGTGACACATGGGAGAGCTGGCTGGAGAGACATAGGAGGGTGCTAGCACGAGTGACACATGGGAGAGCTGGCTGGAGTGACAGAAGGGTGTTGGCAGGAGTGACACATGGGGGACCTGGCTGGAGAGACATAGGAGGGTGCTAGCACGAGTGACACATGGGAGAGCTGGCTGGAGAGACATAGGAGGGTGCTAGCACGAGTGACATATGGGAGAGCTGGCTGGAGTGACAGAAGGGTGTTGGCAGGAGTGACACATGGGGGAGCTGGCTGGAGTGACATAGGAGGGTGCTAGCACGAGTGACACATGGGGGAGCTGGCTGGAGTGACATAGGAGGGTGCTAGCACGAGTGACACATGGGAGAGCTGGCTGGAGAGACATAGGAGGGTGCTAGCACGAGTGACACATGGGAAAGCTGGCTGGAGTGACACATGGGGGAGCTGAAGTTTATCATGTGAAAGTGGCTTTTTCAATGGATTTGGCTTACATTTTTTTATTTTATGTCCTTCCGGCTTTTTCAATGGATTTGGCTTACATTTTTTTATTTTATGTCCTTCCGGCTTTTTCAATGGATTTTATACCAGGGGTGTGGTCTAGCAGGCAAAAGGCCACATTCCATTTTTGCATGCGCGCCATCGGCTCGATGTCGGCTCTTTGACGTACCCAACAAGGTTTTTTGGCTCTGTGTCACTGACTGGTTGGCCACCCCTGCCCTACACACTACTTCCCTTGTGTGCGGCCGAATGTGCAAGGACTGAGACACTCACCTTTAGCTCCCGTGCACGCTGTAATACCGTGTGATGCGTCCTTATACGCCACCACTGACACCTGCACAAGCCTATGACAGGTGCAATTTCCAGAATTTACATAGAAACTGAATGTGACGGCAGATAAGAACCACTTGGCCCATCTAGTCTGCTCCTTGTTAACCTTTTGATAACCCCAACCCTATTTGATCCTTATTTCTTTGTAAGAAGATCCTTATATCTATTTATCCCATGCATGTTTACATTGATCTACAGTCATAGCCTCTACCACCTCTGATGGGAGGCTGTTTCACTTATCCACTACCCTTTCTGTGAAGTAATTTTTCCTCAAATTTTCCCTGAACTTTCAGTTTCAGTGCATGCTGTTTTAAAAATACGGCCATTCTTGTATGAAGTCCTTCACCTCCGGCTTCTCACACCCTATTTACATTTACCTCAGGGTGTCTATCATTAAAGTTCACCTATTCCAACCAGTCTGTGGCAGAAACTACTTATTGGAACGTACATGTGGAACGTATGCGCCGCACATATACGCACAGCTGCAAATAACTGCTCAGCTATGTGAACCTCGGGCGTGCGGGAGGGGCCCAGTCAGGTGAACTACTGAATTCCCACCAGAGTGACCCCTCGGCACATTACATGGGGGGCACTGAGGAGCAGAAACGGACAGACGTCTCAGAAAGAATTGCCGCTGTTCTATTGCCCACACTCACCAGGTTGTCTATGGCGTACTGCAGAATGTTCTGCGCGTCTGTCCGGAAGCTGATATCTTCCCAGTATGACGACAGGACGACCACAGGTTTTACATTGCCCCAGGGGAGGTAGTAGTACTGGCACCCTGGAATATAAAGCAAAAGAGATGGGATACACCACAGCAATACCTGCATCAGGATAATATACGATGTGTATGAATTTCTGGAGTAAATGGTTCAGCTCTGACCAGGGCCGTGTGGGGTTAGCAGTTTGTAGAATAAAACATGAATCATATGTTACTACTGTTTGTACAATTGTCACCCCAGAAGCTAACTGTGGCGTAAGAGCAATGGGCGTCTGTGTCAGTACCGGCTGCACTGATCAGACTCAGGCCCGGTCACTAGATCACTCTCTCATTTTCCAGTTATGTCGTGCTGTAATTGCCGCGGCTACACTGGGCCCTCACTGATGACAATCACACATGACCAGCTGTGTCACACACGGGTCTAGCAGCATATTACATATCACTTTGTGCACTGGAGATCTGGAGACCTGCACAATGTACAGCAAAGCCTGGAGCGGCCCTCACTTAGCGTGGTTTATAGACTGTGCATGTTTATACTCTGCGTGCATTACCTTTATTTATTGGCAATTATAAGCCTGTAGGGTGTCGCAGCTCATACATTAGGCCCGGCAACGTCGTCTGTACGTGACTCTTACCATCGAACACGGCCCTGCTGTACTGAGTGGTGGAAGCCAGGGGTAAGCAGGTGGTATCAAACTTATTGCCGTAGTTTCCAATGCTGACTTCGAACTGGATGGCGTCGTCCACGTCCTGCAGCATGGTGGCTGAGTAGAACGCAGCGAACAAGCAGTATTTCCGTCTCCGGAGAAATTTCTGGGGGATAAATTATTAAATGAGCTTTTCTGAAACTCTAACATCGGACAATCTTAGTAATAAGGGATGAATTACTGTCCACGCAGAGCCTCATATTTCTTCTCCCCCACATCTCCAAACAGCTTGACCTCACTGTCTTGACTCTCCTTCTCCTCACACTCCATATGTGACCAACTCCAATCCGGTGTCCGACCTCTCTATACAACAAAAGCTGCCCTCACTAAAGCCATTAAAGATCTCCTCTCTGCCATATCCAAGTGTCACTTCACTATACAGACCTTTCTTGGACTCACGGCTGCATCTGATTCATCAACCAGTCCCTACTCCAAACAAATCCTCCAATCTATAGGACTTTATTATCGCACCTTTCATGACTCGCTTCATATGTGACTGATTGAACCGTTTCTGTATCTGCCTAGTTTCCCAAGTTCGTTCTTTGGGTGTCATATTAAATACTTTCTGCCCACAAAGCCATTTCCAGGATCACACCCTTCATCACCATAGAAGTCGCTAATACCCTCATCATCTCTTGCCTAGACAACTGCAGGAGGCCCAACAGGACTCAATTAACTACAACAGGCGGCGCTTTCAGATTACAGGATGTCTGTGCCAGGTATTCTACAGCGAAAGGCCGCTACTGGTCCACCAGGCGTTCTGTCTTAGGCAGTTACAGCGAACACAGGGTTCTGTGTCAGATAATATAGAGCAGGAGGCCGCAGGTAGACATAGTAATGTGACAGTGTACAGTAGGGATAGCATGTGGCTGACCACGGGTACTGTGTCAGATAATATAGAGCAGGAGGCCGCAGGTAGACATAGTAATGTGACAGTGTACAGTAGGGATAGCATGTGGCTGACCACGGGTTCTGTGTCAGATAATATAGAGCAGGAGGCCGCAGGTAGACATAGTAATGTGACAGTGTACAGTAGGGATAGCATGTGGCTGACCACGGGTACTGTGTCAGATAATACAGAGCAGGAGGCCACAGGTAGCCCGGCGTAATGTGACAGTGTACAGCAGGGATAGCATGTGGCTGACCACGGGTTCTGTGTCAGATAATATAGAGCAGGAGGCCGCAGGTAGCCTGGAGTAATGTGACAGTATACAGCAGGGATAGCATGTGGCTGACCACGGGTTCTGTGTCAGATAATATAGAGCAGGAGGCCGCAGATAGCCCGTGTAATGTGACAGTGTACAGTAGGGATAGCATGTGGCTGACCACGGGTTCTGTGTCAGATAATATAGAGCAGGAGGCCGCACGTAGACATAGTAATGTAACAGTGTACAGTAGGGATAGCATGTGGCTGACCACGGGTTCTGTGTCAGATAATATAGAGCGGGAGGCCGCAGGTAGCCCGGAGTAATGTGACAGTGTACAGCAGGGACAGCATGTGGCTGACCACGGGTTCTGTGTAAGATAATATAGAGCAGGAGGCCATAGGTAGCCCGGCGTAATGTGACAGTGTACAGTAAGGACAGTATGTGGCCGACCACGGGTTCTGTGTCAGATAATATAGAGCAGGAGGCCGCAGGTAGCCCGGAGTAATGTGACAGTGTACAGCAGGGACAGCATGTGGCTGACCACGGGTTCTGTGTCAGATAATATAGAGCAGGAGGCCATAGGTAGCCCGGCGTAATGTGACAGTGTACAGTAAGGACAGTATGTGGCCGACCACGGGTTCTGTGTCAGATAATATAGAGCAGGAGGCCGCAGGTAGCCCGGAGTAATGTGACAGTATACAGAAGAGATAGCATGTGGCTGACCACGGGTTCTGTGTCAGATAATATAGAGCAGGAGGCCGCAGGTAGCCCGGAGTAATGTGACAGTGTACAGCAGGGATAGCATGTGGCTGACCACGGGTTCTGTGTCAGATAATATAGAGCAGGAGGCCGCAGGTAGCCTGGAGTAATGTGACAGTATACAGCAGGGATAGCATGTGGCTGACCACGGGTTCTGTGTCAGATAATATAGAGCAGGAGGCCGCAGATAGCCCGTGTAATGTGACAGTGTACAGTAGGGATAGCATGTGGCTGACCACGGGTTCTGTGTCAGATAATATAGAGCAGGAGGCCGCACGTAGACATAGTAATGTAACAGTGTACAGTAGGGATAGCATGTGGCTGACCACGGGTTCTGTGTCAGATAATATAGAGCAGGAGGCCGCAGGTAGCCCGGAGTAATGTGACAGTGTATAGTAGGGATAGCATGTGGCTGACCACGGGTTCTGTGTCAGATAATATAGAGCGGGAGGCCGCAGGTAGCCCGGAGTAATGTGACAGTGTACAGCAGGGACAGCATGTGGCTGACCACGGGTTCTGTGTCAGATAATATAGAGCAGGAGGCCATAGGTAGCCCGGCGTAATGTGACAGTGTACAGTAAGGACAGTATGTGGCCGACCACGGGTTCTGTGTCAGATAATATAGAGCAGGAGGCCGCAGGTAGCCCGGAGTAATGTGACAGTGTACAGCAGGGACAGCATGTGGCTGACCACGGGTTCTGTGTCAGATAATATAGAGCAGGAGGCCATAGGTAGCCCGGCGTAATGTGACAGTGTACAGTAAGGACAGTATGTGGCCGACCACGGGTTCTGTGTCAGATAATATAGAGCAGGAGGCCGCAGGTAGCCCGGAGTAATGTGACAGTATACAGAAGAGATAGCATGTGGCTGACCACGGGTTCTGTGTCAGATAATATAGAGCAGGAGGCCGCAGGTAGCCCGGAGTAATGTGACAGTGTACAGTAGGGATAGCATGTGGCTGACCACGGGTTCTGTGTCAGATAATATAGAGCAGGAGGCCGCAGGTAGCCCGGAGTAATGTGACAGTGTACAGCAGGGATAGCATGTGGCTGACCACGGGTTCTGTGTCAGATAATATAGAGCAGGAGGCCGCAGATAGCCCGGAGTAATGTGACAGTGTACAGTAGGGATAACATGTGGCCAGCCACGGGTTCTGTGTCAGATAATATAGAGCAGGAGGCCGCAGGTAGACACAGTAATATGACAGTGTACAGTAGGGATAGCATGTGGCTGACCACGGGTTCTGTGTCAGATAATATAGAGCAGGAGGACGCAGGTAGCCCGGAGTAATGTGACAGTGTATAGCAGGGATAGCATGTGGCTGACCACGGGTTCTGTGTCAGATAATATAGAGCAGGAGGCCGCAGGTAGACATAGTAATGTGACAGTGTACAGTAGGGATAGCATGTGGCTGACCACGGGTTCTGTGTCAGATAATATAGAGCAGGAGGCCGCAGGTAGCCCGGAGTAATGTGACAGTATACAGAAGAGATAGCATGTGGCTGACCACGGGTTCTGTGTCAGATAATATAGAGCAGGAGGCCGCAGGTAGCCCGGAGTAATGTGACAGTGTACAGTAGGGATAGCATGTGGCTGACCACGGGTTCTGTGTCAGATAATATAGAGCAGGAGGCCGCAGGTAGCCCGGAGTAATGTGACAGTGTACAGCAGGGATAGCATGTGGCTGACCACGGGTTCTGTGTCAGATAATATAGAGCAGGAGGCCGCAGATAGCCCGGAGTAATGTGACAGTGTACAGTAGGGATAACATGTGGCCAGCCACGGGTTCTGTGTCAGATAATATAGAGCAGGAGGCCGCAGGTAGACACAGTAATATGACAGTGTACAGTAGGGATAGCATGTGGCTGACCACGGGTTCTGTGTCAGATAATATAGAGCAGGAGGACGCAGGTAGCCCGGAGTAATGTGACAGTGTATAGCAGGGATAGCATGTGGCTGACCACGGGTTCTGTGTCAGATAATATAGAGCAGGAGGCCGCAGATAGCCCGTGTAATGTGACAGTGTACAGTAGGGATAACATGTGGCCAGCCACGGGTTCTGTGTCAGATAATATAGAGCAGGAGGCCGCAGGTAGACACAGTAATATGACAGTGTACAGTAGGGATAGCATGCGGCTGACCACGGGTTCTGTGTCAGATAATATAGAGCTGGAGGCCGTAGGTAGCCTGGAGTAATGTGACAGTGTACAGCAGGGACAGCATGTGGCTGACCACGGGTTCTGTGTCAGATAATATAGAGCAGAAGGCCGCAGGTAGCCCGGCGTATTGTGACAGTGTACAGTAAGGACAGTATGTGGCCGACCACGGGTTCTGTGTCAGATAATATAGAGCAGGAGGCCGCAGGTAGCCCGGAGTAATGTGACAGTATACAGAAGAGATAGCATGTGGCTGACCACGGGTTCTGTGTCAGATAATATAGAGCAGGAGGCCGCAGGTAGCCCGGAGTAATGTGACAGTGTACAGTAGGGACAGCATGTGGCTGACCACGGGTTCTGTGTCAGACAATATAGAGCAGGAGGCCATAGGTAGCCCGGCGTAATGTGACAGTGTACAGTAAGGACAGTATGTGGCTGACCACGGGTTCTGTGTCAGATAATATAGAGCAGGAGGCCGCAGGTAGCCCGGAGTAAAGTGACAGTATACAGAAGAGATAGCATGTGGCTGACCACGGGTTCTGTGTCAGATAATATAGAGCAGGAGGCCGCAGGTAGCCCGGAGTAATGTGACAGTGTACAGTAGGGACAGCATGTGGCTGACCACGGGTTCTGTGTCAGACAATATAGAGCAGGAGGCCATAGGTAGCCCGGCGTAATGTGACAGTGTACAGTAAGGACAGTATGTGGCTGACCACGGGTTCTGTGTCAGATAATATAGAGCAGGAGGCCATAGGTAGCCCGGAGTAATGTGACAGTATACAGAAGGGATAGCATGTGGCTGACCACGGGTTCTGTGTCAGATAATATAGAGCAGGAGGCCGCAGGTAGCCTGGAGTAATGTGACAGTGTACAGAAGGGATAGCATGTGGCTGACCACGGGTTCTGTGTCAGATAATACAGAGAAGGAGGCCGCAGGTAGCCTGGAGTAATGTGACAGTATACAGCAGGGATAGCATGTGGCCGACCACCGTTCTGTGTTAGATAATATAGAGCAGGAGGCCGCAGGTAGCCAGGAGTAATGTGACAGTGTACAGCAGGGATAGCATGTGGCTGACCACGGGTTCTGTGTCAGATAATACAGAGAAGGAGGCCGCAGGTAGCTCGGAGTAATGTGACAGTGTACAGTAAGGACAGTATGTGGCCGACCACGGGTTCTGTGTCAGATAATATAGAGCAGGAGGCCGCAGGTAGCCCGGAGTAATGTGACAGTATACAGAAGAGATAGCATGTGGCTGACCACGGGTTCTGTGTCAGATAATATAGAGCAGGAGGCCGCAGGTAGCCCGGAGTAATGTGACAGTATACAGCAGGGATAGCATGTGGCCGACCATGGGTTCTGTGTTAGATAATATAGAGCAGGAGGCCGCAGGTAGCCCGGAGTAATGTGACAGCATATAGCAGGGATAGTATGTGGCTGACCACGGGTTCTGTGTCAGATAATATAGAGCAGGAGGCCGCAGGTATCCCGGAGTAATGTGACAGTGTACAGAAGGGATAGCATGTGGCTGACCACGGGTTCTGTGTCAGATAATATAGAGCAGGAGGCCGCAGGTAGCCCGGAGCAATGTGACAGTGTACAGCAGGGATAGCATGTGGCCAGCCACGGGTTCTGTGTCAGATAATATAGAGCAGGAGGCCGCAGGTAGCCCGGAGTAATGTGACAGTGTACAGAAGGGATAGCATGTGGCTGACCACGGGTTCTGTGTCAGATAATACAGAGCAGGAGGCTGCAGGTAGCCCGGAGTAATGTGACAGTGTACAGCAGGGATAGCATGTGGCTGACCACGGGTTCTGTCAGATAATATACAGCAGAAGGCCGCAGGTAGCCCGGAGCAATATGACAGTGTACAGAAGGGATAGCATGTGGCTGACCACGGGTTCTGTGTCAGATAATATACAGCAGGAGGCCGCAGGTAGCCTGGAGCAATGTGACAGTGTACAGTAGGGACAGCATGTGGCTGACCACGGGTTCTGTGTCAGATAATATAGAGCAGGAGGCCATAGGTAGCCCGGCGTAATGTGACAGTGTACAGTAAGGACAGTATGTGGCCGACCACGGGTTCTGTGTCAGATAATATAGAGCAGGAGGCCGCAGGTGGCCCGGAGTAATGTGACAGTATACAGAAGGGATAGCATGTGGCTGACCACGGGTTCTGTGTCAGATAATATAGAGCAGGAGGCCGCAGGTAGCCTGGAGTAATGTGACAGTGTACAGTAGGGATAGCATGTGGCTGACCACGGGTTCTGTGTCAGATAATATAGAGCAGGAGGCCGCAGGTAGCCCGGAGTAATGTGACAGTGTACAGAAGGGATAGCATGTGGCTGACCACGGGTTCTGTGTCAGATAATACAGAGAAGGAGGCAGCAGGTAGCCTGGAGTAATGTGACACTATACAGCAGGGATAGCATGTGGCTGACCACGGGTTCTGTGTTAGATAATATAGAGCAGGAGGCCGCAGGTAGCCTGGAGTAATGTGACAGTATACAGCAGGGATAGCATGTGGCTGACCACGGGTTCTGTGTCAGATAATACAGAGCAGGAGGCCGCAGGTAGCTCGGAGAAATGTGACAGTATACAGAAGGGATATCATGTGGCTTGCCACGGGTTCTGTGTCAGATAATATAGAGCAGGAGGCCGCAGGTAGCCCGGAGTAATGTGACAGTGTACAGTAGGGATAGCATGTGGCCGACCACGGGTTCTGTGTTAGATAATATAGAGCAGGAGGCCGCAGGTAGCCCGGAGCAATGTGACAGCATACAGCAGGGATAGTGTGTGACTGACCACGGGTTCTGTGTCAGATAATACAGAGCAGGAGGCCGCAGGTATCCCGGAGTAATGTGACAGTGTACAGTAGGGGATAGCATGTGACTGACCACGGGTTCTGTGTCAGATAATATAGAGCAGGAGGCCACAGGTAGCCTGGAGTAATGTGACAGTGTACAGAAGGGATAGCATGTGGCCCACCACGGGTTCTGTGTCAGATAATATAGAGCAGGAGGCCGCAGGTAGCCCGGAGTAATGTGACAGTGTACAGCAGGGATAGCATGTGGCTGACCACGGGTTCTGTGTCAGATAATATAGAGCAGGAGGCCGCAGGTAGCCCGGAGCAATGTGATAGTGTACAGCAGGGATAGCATGTGGCTGACCACGGGTTCTGTCAGATAATATACAGCAGGAGGCCGCAGGTAGCCCGGAGCAATGTGACAGTGTACAGCAGGGATAGCATGTGGCCAGCCACGGGTTCTGTGTCAGATAATATAGAGCAGGAGGCCGCAGGTAGCCCGGAGCAATGTGACAGTGTACAGCAGGGATAGCATGTGGCTGACCACGGGTTCTGTCAGATAATATACAGCAGGAGGCCGCAGGTAGCCCGGAGCAATGTGACAGTGTACAGTAGGGATAGCATGTGGCTGACCACGGGTTCTGTCAGATAATATACAGCAGGAGGCCGCAGGTAGCCCGGAGCAATGTGACAGTGTACAGTAGGGATAGCATGTGACTGACCACGGGTTCTGTGTCAGATAATATACAGCAGGAGGCCGCAGGTAGCCTGGAGCAATGTGACAGTGTACAGTAGGGACAGCATGTGGCTGACCACGGGTTCTGTGTCAGATAATATAGAGCAGGAGGCCATAGGTAGCCCGGCGTAATGTGACAGTGTACAGTAAGGACAGTATGTGGCTGACCACGGGTTCTGTGTCAGATAATATAGAGCAGGAGGCCGCAGGTGGCCCGGAGTAATGTGACAGTATACAGAAGGGATAGCATGTGGCTTGCCACGGGTTCTGTGTCAGATAATATACAGCAGGAGGCCGCAGGTAGCTCGGAGAAATGTGACAGTATACAGAAGGGATATCATGTGGCTTGCCACGGGTTCTGTGTCAGATAATATACAGCAGGAGGCCGCAGGTAGCCCGGAGTAATGTGACAGTGTACAGAACGGATAGCATGTGGCTGACCACGGGTTCTGTGTCAGATAATATAGAGCAGGAGGCCACAGGTAGCCCGGAGTAATGTGACAGTGTACAGTAAGGACAGTATGTGGCTGACCACGGGTTCTGTGTCAGATAATATAGAGCAGGAGGCCGCAGGTGGCCCGGAGTAATGTGACAGTATACAGCAGGGATAGCATGTGGCTGACCACGGGTTCTGTGTCAGATAATACAGAGCAGGAGGCCGCAGGTAGCTCGGAGAAATGTGACAGTATACAGAAGGGATATCATGTGGCTTGCCACGGGTTCTGTGTCAGATAATACAGAGCAGGAGGCCGCAGGTAGCCCGGAGTAATGTGACAGTGTACAGTAGGGATAGCATGTGGCTGACCACGGGTTCTGTGTCAGATAATATAGAGCAGGAGGCCACAGGTAGCCTGGAGTAATGTGACAGTGTACAGAACGGATAGCATGTGGCTGGCCACGGGTTCTGTGTCAGATAATATTGAGCAGGAGGCCGCAGGTAGCCCGGAGCAATGTGACAGTGTACAGTAGGGATAGCATGTCGGCCGGTTTAGGATGTTGTCAAAATACCGTCAGTGTGAAGACCGATAGCAAGATCTCAACTGGGCAGAATCCCTACACATCCCGGAGGTAAGAACCAGGGTTGGAGTTAGACTGCGGGGGAGGGGGAGGTTAAGGTAAGAATGCAGAGCGGGTATGGTTAGGGTAAGGCTGTGGGATGGGGAAGTTAGGTTGCAGGAGGGGGAAGTTAGGCTGCGAGAGGGGTGGGTTAGGAGGATTATGAGTAGGGATCCCGACTGCCAATGTTTTGTACCCAACCCGGCCAACCACAGATTTTTTTAAATGTCAAAAAAATCTTCTGTTAGTACATGTGTAATTTAGACCATGAAAACCAACATCGATGTTGATCTATGTTTATTATTTTTCCTTACACTTCTTTAGTAAAATTCCCTTTTAAAAAAAAAATCTAATTTTTGCGCTGCATATTCTCCATTTTCCGGGCTCCTATATGTTATCAGAGCCAGTCTAATGGTACTCTGCATACATCATAGGAAATACGCGCTCAGAATTGTGCGCCGGGCGGGTCTCTCCAAGTCCAGCTCTGTAACCACAATGGGCAAACAGTTTGTGCGTTCCCATGGGCCCGAGTGTGCAGTAACCGGTCAGGAATAACACATAATAGACGTATAGCGCCGTTATTTCTGTTTCTGTCTCGTACATGGAATTACACAAAAGAGACCCTGGCGGCGTCCTGAGCTGTGGTCTCTACCAGTCCAACCAGCTCGTGTCTCCGCAGAGATTAATGGAGTGGGGGAAAGCCCACAGAATCCCCTCACATAGTCCATCAAACCCCCCAAACTGTATTTATGACTTGTTCCAATAAAACAAACACAAATTAGGCTCTTGCATGTGGAAATCATACACTGGAAATCACATCCACATCTCAATTACAGTAATTTATAGCTTCCTCATTAAGAGCGAACGCTCCAGCCCTTAAATCGTTCCCAGGTAAACTAAGGAATCTGGGCGATCATTTAGTGGAATACAGGAATTAACAGATGTGCCGATTCCAGCTGTCGTTACCTCAACTCGTAGGATATCATCAGAGGATATGTCCTCCACCTTCTGCTCCGCGTGTTCCACCAGCTTGGTCTGCAGCTCCAGGAGGACTCTTCCCCGATAGGCCACCCCTTCGCCCTGCAGCAGAAAGTACAGGTGGTTTCAGAAGGAAAGTATGGGACGGTAATGGGGGAGCTGGCTGCAGGTCATGAACTGACAGCAGAGGGATGAACTGACTGACAGCAGAGAATTGTGGACAGGTCAGATGAAATGTGGGGCAAGTACTGCCCAGCAGTAACCAACATTCAAATTTGGCGAATGGCAGTGACAGACAGAACAGTAGCTCTTCACGGGATATTTGTAAACGCTACATGTGATTGGCTGATAAAAGTGTACAGTATTAGATAACTGGGCACTAGCCGATTTCAGTGGAAGGATAGATAGATAGATAGATAGATAGATAGATAGATAGATAGATAGATAGATAGATAGATAGATAGATAGACATACAAATATATATATAGTATCGGTAGAACAGCGGCACTCAAGCAGGCTTGTTGAGAGTTAAAACAATTTCTTTATTTGTCCAACGCCGTTTCGGGGACAAACACAACCCCCTGTCATTGCCCCCCCTCCCCCCCGCCGCTGGGTCACTCGTCAGCCGTGTCCGCCGTCGGGCAGCTCGGCGGCAGATCTTTAAATGTGTAGGTCCCTTTACCTGCTTGATTAATTTCAGAGCAGTTCCCCTCTCCAGCCTGGGACAGCTGAAAGCATGTAATTAATCAACCAGAGCAGCTGTGAACTGGTGATATTGCCCACAGCAACCAATCAGATTCTAGCAGTTATCTTCTAGAAGCAGCAAGATAAGTAGAATTTGATTGGTTGCTATGAGCAACATCACCAGTTCTAAAAAAAACTCCCACCGTAGTAAATTTACCTCAGTGTGTGCTTCCACTACACAGCTTCTTAATCACAATACATATACACATGCATACACCCACAGATATTATAAAACACATACATACATACATACATACATACACACACACACACACATACATAAACATACATACATACACATAAACAAACAAACGTAAATAAAACAAATGTCTATCCAGGGATCTTAGCATTTCTACTGTATATTGCATGGCGAAGCCAGGGCCTGACAACCGTTTGATGCACCTAGTGGACTCCTGTCATGACAGGCAGCTAATTATCCAATAACCGTCATGACAAACCCCGCCCCCACACCAGGAGCTGGTATTTTCTTTCATGTTAGTCCCTGCCCCACATTACTATAACGTTATACTACAGCAATCTCCATACCAGTCCCCACCTAAGGACGCACAGACTGGCAATGTGATTTGGTCCAGCACACGTGATGCTATAGATGCATTCGTAGTTTCGTACACTCGAAAACCATTGATCCAGACTCCAAAATGGCTCTCTCCAATCCCACACCGTATTGCGGTCACAGATTATTTGATTAAAAAATAAGGGTAATATGCTCAAAGGAAGCACACCTAGAGGATATGTGTACATTCACCCAAATACAGAGTTATATGTACCTCAAGATGTGACCCTATCTGTGTATTATCTCTTACACCCTGCTCTGCATATAGCACAGTGCCGTCCACTGACTGGAAACTGACCCACGAGTGAACGCACAGTATAAAGTGTAGATATGATCTATACGCATAAGATTCTGCATCGCCCATACTTGCGTTTGAACCATTTTCTGAGCTACACCGTGAAAATTCACGCAAAAAAACACTTAACAAATGAGAGTACATTCAACGCTGCATCAGCACCTTGTTGTCTATGGCACAATCCGTATCTACGTGAGTGGATATATCCATCTGTAATCTGTGCCTGTTACCTAGGAGACTGCCCACTTCTCGCTCAGTTTCAGATTTCTACATGGAATCTCAGTGAGGCAGGATAGGGGCGCTCCACCCTGACAAAGCATTTTTTCTTATCAAAAGTATAAAAAATTGCACATATAATTTAGCTAATTAATAAACAGATAATAATAGGTTTACTGGCACTTTAAACAGTAACTGCTGTCACATAAGTGAAAGATGCCGCCGAAAGTGGTACGATTTCCCTGTTATCACGTGGTAGATAGTTAGATTTATGGGGCAGCTTCTTACCTTGCCCATATTCAGCTCCTCGTAGGGGTCAGGGAACCCAGTAAACTCTCTCGGGCTTCCATACAAATTCATGTAACAAGGCCCAAAGGTTGGAAGGAACCCCAGACTATCGTCCACTAAGGAAAGGAAACAAGGCATCAATTTCTCATCCACAATGACCACTAGAACCAGCTGATCCAGAGGCCTGAGTTCTGCACTCCTCTCTTGCCCTACTTATTCCCAACTAATGTCTACATAAGGACGTCAGCCGGAACGTAGCGCCCTCTGCGGTTCTTGTTCTCTTGCTGTCCTATAAACACCCTGTAAATGTACCTCATACATACAAACGTAATATTATATGTAAACACGAGTTCTCAAAACTGATCTTCAGAGTTCTGAGTGGCACAACTACAAGACATGTGACCATGAAAGACTGCCACGTTATATTTACTTTCTTAAACATATAAATGGCTACCTACAGTAGTTGTTCTAAATTTTGACGTACTATCACCTACCTCTGCAGGTATGGGGACACCTGTAGCTCCAAAGCTGCTGAGAATTTGCAAGTGCCAGCATGCCCAGTCAGAGAACCTTTGTTATGGGTAGGACATGCTGGAACTTATAGTTCTACAACAATTAGCAAATCGCAGTTGCCTGTGTATATGCGATATGATATATGCAATCGCAATAGAGATCCAGTGATTGTTACAGTGCCTTTAATGGGACCTGGGTTTACAAAAAAACAAAGACTATGGGGGAGATTTATTAAAGCTCGGAGAGAGATAAAGTAGAGCGATATAAAGTAATAACCAATCAGCTCCTAACTGCCATGTTACAGGCTGTGTATGAGAAATCCCAGAAGCTGATTAGTTGGTACTTTATCTCTCTCCAATGTTTGCTACATCTCCTGCTATGTGAACTACAATTTAGGACTACATAAAGAGCAATGGTTGTGTGAGGGTGGTGGCATAATATTGGGATGAAACACAGTGGGGGGCAGGACTTGTGTCTTTGTAGAAGAGTCTTGTCACAGACGGTGTGGTTTAATTTGAAGGAAACTTGCACCCCTTTTCCACTGCCTTCAAAGCCCCAGGTTTTTACATATGAACGTGCATCAACCACGGTTTTTGGTCAGTGGAAACGACTCTTAAAAAAAACAAAAACTTGGGTCCAGTTACCCGGGTTGGACATAGGTAAGACCCGGGTAAAGGGGTAGTGTAAACGGGTAACCCGGTCATGTGACCCAGAAACCATTTTAAGCATGGCGAAAAATGGTCAAAAATGAAAAGATCCAAACGGCGTCTGTGGACAGCGGTCACCGGGGCGGGAGAGATTACATCCTCCCCGTATGGTCCAGACCATTCCCGCTTCATACAGGGAGGCTGTAATCTCTGCCCTCGCCGGTACCACAATAAGGTGAATGTTCTACAATGGGCAATTCAAAATCCAGATCTAAATACAACAAAAATGCTGTGGAACTACTGGAAAATTGCAGCACTCAAGTGTCACAAGCCCACCTGAACAGCCTGGAGCAAATCTGGACGGAAGAATGCGCAAACATCACTCCCGCACAGTGTGCAAATATGATAGAAACCCAGCGTGCACGCCTGCAGACCCGCTAGTGATCTACGTCTGTTCGCTCGAGTGGCCAATATATCTGCCAGTGTGTACCCAGCTTAAGAGACCCGACATAAATCTTCAGAGGTCCCAGCAAAAGCGGTGGATCAATGAGTGGACAAGTCCGATGGACTTCCTCTAGTAATGGTAGAAGAGCCTGAGCTCATGTGAATGGAGATTCTAGAAGGCAGCGCGGTCAGGTGTCCTCTTAGAAAGAAGTAAAGTGCGTGCTCACAATAATTATTGGTGGCAGAACATTAATAATTACTAAATCAGTTCATCATCTATCAGGTTATAGCCAAGAAAACACATAAACCACATATGGTCGTCCTCAGTGGTTCTCCAAAATTCTAAAGCTCTGAAGTCCACTTCCTTCTGCTCCACAAACTCACCCCAGAGAAACACCCCAATATCTAACAATGATCACACTCACAGTAATGCCGCAGCTGAAACTGGACAATTGGGCCCGAAATACTTTGTCACACTGTAATCAGCCGCAAACATGATTCTCCAACACAAAAGGGTCGATAACGTTAAGTAATCCAAGCTTTCCTGCAAGAACTGTAGCAGATACTAAATAAGACACCAGGCGGCAGATGTACTTGGGGAGTAGACAGAGAAGTACCAGCCAATCAGCTCCTCACTGCCATGTTATAAGCAGTGTTTGAAAAATGACAGTTAGGAGCTGATTGGTTGGTACATCATCTATCTCCACTTTAACTCTACCCAAGGCTTAGTACATCTGCCCCTAGAGCTTTAAAAATGTGTTTACAAAAAAATATTAATGCTCAGTGTTCTCAGACTGTCCAGAGAAGCATAGAATCTTCCGATACACTGATCTCAGAAGTGCACGAGGCACAGGTTCCCATCATTACCTATTAGCTGCACCTTCAACGTACAGTGCTGATATACAATGCAAGGCTAGCTCACCCCAACGCCCAGCATCCAAGCTGCTAAGTGGTTGTCGCTATGTCACTTAGGGGTCTATTTACTAAGCTTTGGATGGAGATAAAGTGGATGGAATTAAAGTACCAGCCAATCAGCTCCTAACTTCCATTTTTCAAACACAGCCTGTAACATGACAGTTAGGAGCTGATTGGCTGGTACTTTATATCCGTCCAAGGCTTAGTAAATAGACCCCTTAGACATGAACATCCCATCATGTGTGATGGTGAATATTGGCGGTAATTCCAAGTTGATCGTTATATCTGCCTCCCCTGCAGTGCACATGGTTTTGCCCAACTGCTAAAAAATTTCCTGCTGCGATCAACTTGGAATTACCCCCATTGTCATTTATTCTAAACTTCAATTAACTGCTGAGGATCTTACTGGTCACAATCTATGGAACATTTTAATGGACGTACAATTAAACACCAATGATGACAGCGTTCCCGTGGTCTCATCTGAAGCACAAAGAAACAGCGATTGGTTAGAAATGAGATAACACTGACTGAGAGTCTCATAAATCAGCAACTTCATGTAGAATTTAAGATCACTTAGGACCTAATTCAGAGCCGGGCGCAGGCCTAAACCGCCACCGGAGGAAATGAAAGTGCATTCAGTTGCCTATTACGCGCTGGCTGCAAACGTGAGACGTGGCCAACTTCACACAGGCAGCCAATGAGCCTCTTTACACATGCAGGCGCGGCAGGAATGCGCAGGGGGCGTGATGCTCAGCATGCAATTTACGCATATTACAGCAAGTGTCAGAAACTGTGGGTAATGAGGACCCGAGTTGCCGGAAGCCGGTGAGAGGCAAATCAGACAAGACAGTGGCCCTCATTCCGAGTTGATCGCTAACTGCCGTTGTTCGCAGCACAGAGATCAGGCTAAAGATCGGCATTTCTGTGCATACGTACGGGCCGCAGTACGCACGCGCCAAGTACTTTCACACAAAACTATGCAGTTTTACACAAGGTCGAGCAACGCTTTTCTGTCGCTCTGTTGATCGGTGAGTGATTGACAGGAAGTGGGTGTTTCTGGGTGGTAACTGACCGTTTTCCGGGAGTGTGCTAAAAAACGCAGGCGTGTCAGGCAAAAACGCAGGCGTGCCTGGGAAAACGGGGGAGTGGCTGGCCGAACGCAGGGAGTATTTGTGACGTCAAAGCAGGAACTAAACGGACCGAGGTGATCGCAATCTAGGAGTAGGTTTGGAGCTGCTCAGAAACAGCATGACATTTTTTTCGAGCAGTTCTGCTAACCTTTCATTCGCACTTCTGCTAAGCTAAGATGCACTCCCAGAGGCGGTGGCTTAGCGTGTGCACTCGGAATGAGGGCCATTATTCAATTTCACACTAATAAATATATCAGCATCCCAAGCTGGTAGTACACAGGTGGAGATCAGTGGACGGTCACCTTGCTATACGGCGGCACTTATACCGCATTTGCCTAAATGGGTGTGTCTTAGACACAGTTGCAGAGCCGGACATAGCCCACAGCTCTCATCATTACCAGCTCACGACGTGCACAAGGGCTGGAGTGCTCACAAGTCATATCCCCCCCAAAATGCTCGTTAGCAACTTTCAGTTGGCCAATTTAGGCGCAATTTGAATCAATGCCCCCTTACTGTGCTTAGTCGCTTCTACATGCACACTTCCCGCCCTTACCCCTTATCCCAGACGCGAAGGTTCCAGGCAGAAAAAAGCCGCAACTCTGAATGAGGCCCTTAATGTTAGAAGAGTGATCACATGCTGTATCACTGTACATGGAAGCAATCAGTCACAATGAATAACATGCAGCACACAGTACAGGTATTAGCAGCTGGAGAAGGTGGGGGGAGTGTGTCACTGGTCACAGCCTCTGGCATATATTCACAGACCTGTCACTCCGAGCAGTCTGACCCTAATCGCCAACCCAACAGAATGCAGGGCGTGGAGGGCGGCAAAGGTGTTATAGGGAATTATTCAATATTCTAAGGTTTTTCTGGAATGGGACAGGACGGGAGGAAGAGTGAGGACAGGTGATGCAGGTGAATATATGTGACGAGCGGTGAGTAATGACGACACCCTGAATACAGACACAGCCAGACCACCCACGTGCAGCATGCCAGAGTTATCACTGAATGTGAGAGCCTTGCTGTAAGCTACACAGCAAGCTGAGAAAGGCCCTATACAGCCTACTACCATTATTTCTCCAATTCTCCCTACATACACTATAGTCACTCAGGTGTTCCGTAAGTACAGGACTCAGCATACACCAACAGCAGGGTGGTAAGGAATGCTGGAATCTGTAGTTCCACAGCTTGTCTCTCTTTGAAACCTCTGTTGTACAGTCTCCTATATCTAAACAGTAGAATGTGCACTAATCGCTGTCATCTTACCACAATTACTGGAAGTACTTCTATCACTGAGAGTCCCATCAGTGACAGCTTATTACACAAATTGTAAGGGATCTTGTAGTGGTTTCTGTTTAATCACTAACCACATACACTCACCAAATACAAATACAATGCAAACGTTTCAGTATAAATACACATAGATGTATCTCCTACCATCACTCATCAGACAGATAGATCAACTGCCATCACTCATCAGCAGGATGTATATACCACTATCACTCATCAGCAGGACGTATATACCGCCATCACTCACCAGCAGGACGAATCTCCCGCCATCACTCATCAGCAGGATGTATATACCACTATCACTCATCAGCAGGATGTATATACCACTATCACTCATCAGCAGGACGTATATACCACCATCACTCACCAGCAGGACGTACAGTATATACCACCATCACTCACCAGCAGGACGTATATACCGCCATCACGCACCAGCAGGATATATCTCCCGCCATCACTCACCAGCAGGACGTATATACCGCCATCACGCACCAGCAGGATATATCTCCCGCCATCACTCATCAGCAGGACGTATATACTGCCATCACTCACCATCAGGATGTATATACCGCCATCACTCATCAGCAGGACATATATACCACTATCACTCATCAGCAGGACGTATATACCGCCATCACTCATCAGTAGGATGTATCTCCCGCCATCACTCATCAGCAGGACGTATATACCGCCATCACTCACCATCAGGATGTATATACTGCCATCATTCACCAGCAGGACGTATATACCGCCATCACTCACCAGCAGGACGTATATACCGCCATCACGCACCAGCAGGACGTATATACCACTATCACTCATCAGCAGGACGTATATACTGCCACCACTCATCCGCAGAACGTATATCCCGCCATCACTCATCAGAAGAACATATCTCCCGCCATCACTCATCAGCAGAATGTATATCCTGCCACCACTAATCCGCAGAACGTATATCCCGCCATCACTGACCAGAAGAACATATCTCTGGCCATGACTCATCAGCAGGAAGTATCTCCACCATCATTCATCAGCAGAATGTATCTCCCTGCATTGAGTACTATAATTATACAGAACAGAAATACTTAGGGTACATGAAAAGAGACATTTCAGTTAAAGACATTCTTTTAGATCTGTTTGTTATCCATAACTATTTCTTCTTTATTGTGTTTATTAGTGTATCAGGCATTTTGTAATGCAGTTTTTTAAAATCTGTAGAAAAAAAACTGACGCACAAGAAATGTCATTACTCATAGTGAGAACAGCATGAAAACACAAGGGAACACGGGGGGAATATTGGTTGGGTAATGCTGAGTTGATCGCAGCAGGATTTTTGTTAGCAGTTGGCCAAAACCATGTGCACTGCAGGCGGGGCAGATATAACATGTGCAGAGAGAGTTAGATTTGGGTGGGGTGACTTCAATCTGAAATCTAAATTGCAGTGTAAAAATAAAGCAGCCACTATTTACCCTGCACAGAAACAAAATAACCCACCCAAATCTAACTCTCTCTGCACATGTTATATCTGCCACACCTGCAGTGCACATGGGCCCTCATTCCGAGTTGTTCTCTGGCTAGCTGCTTTTAGCAGCATTGCACACGCTAAGCCGCCGCCCTCTGGGAGTGTATCTTAGCATAGCAGAATTTCAAACGCTTGATTAGCAGAATTGCGAATAGACAGTTCTTAGCAGTTTCTGAGTAGCTCGAGACTTACTCGGCATCTGCGATCAGTTCAGTCAGTTTCGTTCCTGGTTTGACGTCACACACACACCCAGCGTTCGCCCAGACACTCCCCCGTTTCTTCAGACACTCCCGCGTTTTTCCCAGAAACGGCAGCGTTTTTACGCACACACCCATAAAACGGCCAGTTTCCGCCCAGAAACACCCACTTCCTGTCAATCACACTCCGCTCACCAGAACGAAGAAATTTCTTCATAAAGCCATGAGTAAAATACCAAACTTCTTAGCAAATTTACTTGGCGCAGACGCACTGCGAACATTGCGCATGCGCATTAGCGACTACTCGCTCCGTTGCGGGGAAAAAATAACGAGCGAACAACTCGGAATGAGGGTCATGGTTTTGCCCAACTGCTAACAAAAATCCTGCTGCGATCAACTCAGAATTACCCCCACTGTCACTACTCTGTGCGGATTACCCGCTAAACTCCTCTCTGTCACCCTGATGTACAGCACTTCTCTAGGCCGGATTCAGTTGCTGTGGCTGCTGCTTACATAGAGGCAGCAGTGATAGCACTAACATGGTAATGCAGCAGGGGGCGTCATACCCCCTGCTGCATTACTGATCTGAGCCGCATCCTCATTGGATCATGTGCGACACCACTGGCCGTAGCTACAACAGGAAATGTCCGTCCTCCCAGAGATCCAGGCCGCAACCTTCCTCCACAACGGTGATGATGAAGCGGTATCACACCCTATCACTGTCAGTCTAATGCCGCACTGCATCCCCCGTCACAGGGGGTCATTCTGACCCGATTGCACGGTGCAGTTTATCGCAGCGGTGCGATCGGGTCAGCACTGCGCCGGTGCCGCAGCATGCCAGACGGCCGAAGGCCGTCGTTGCCTAGCAATCACCTCCACCTGATTGACAGTCAGAGGCGGTCGCTGGGTGGGAGGAGGTTGGACCACGGCCTTAAGCCGCCATTTAGGGGGCATGGTCCGGCCAACGCAGACGTGGCTGGACCGATGGGTGGGTGGGGGGGGGGGGGGGTGATGTCGCACGCAGTCGCTGCGACCCGGGCAGCGAAGAGGTTCTCCCGGCCAGCACAGCTACAATCACCTCGGAATGGCACCCCACTTCCCAGTACGGGTCCGGTGCAGGCACATAGTACTGAACATCGGCACACTAGCATTCCAGGTTTCAGTGATATCCATACTTGAGAACAGGTGACTTGATTAGTATTTCAGCTAATGATTTAACCATACAAGTGCTCAAGTCTGAATATCACTAAAACCTGGACTGTTAGTGTGCCTTGAGGACCAAGGTTGGGACTGCCTCAGTATTACCCGAAGCACGGCGCTGCATTGTCACATCTGCCCCCATATCTAAAAAGTGTCTCATACACCTCAGTGATGTCACTGGTACCTAGACAATGGACAGGTTGCAACATGATGAATACCAGCTCAGCTAAGATAATGGCTGACTATAGGTGCTTTATGTGGGTTGGACATTTCCTGAGATATGGCAGTGTCTGTCAAGGAGGAAGTTAAAAAGTTAAAGTACTCATGAGTTATTTTGAGTCCAATATACACTATACAGCAGAGCTGGCCAAACCAGTCCTCGAGATCTACCAACAGGTCATATTTTCCAGACCACCTAGCTGGTGCACAGGTGTAGTCATATCTAATTAAGAGGTGCTGCATTCATTCCTAACTGACAATTCTACACATCTCCAGGAGGCCTGGAAAACATGAACTGTTGGTAGATCTCGAGGACCGGTTTGGCCAGCCCTGCTATACAGAAATGGTACTAGCACAGTATGTATATAGATCTGCAGTGTGTATATATATATATATATATATATACATATACACACACATCTATACATAATGCATCTCTTATCCATAGAAATAGCAGTTTAAATAAAATCCCCAGTAGTGGAAGTTTTCCATTCCTTGACGTAAATGAGAAACGTCTGCATGTAAGGTTGCTATTCCCCATTGCAGCATTTTTTCAGCCTCGGACACACTTTTTTACACGCCTCGTTGAGTATTAATGCCCCAGACACCCAGTCCCTGAACACAAATATCAGTATAAAGTGCGTTTATACGGGGCTGTTAGGCACACATGAGCTGCAGGCAGTAAATCTGGTGCCACATTATCCACACGACAGAACCCGGCCACCGTGCAATCTTGCAGCTTCACCGAAACACCAGCACAGCCAGAAAGACACCCGAATATCAACGGCTGAGCCAAGGAAACCTGGAGTCCTTACCTTCCAGCTCTCCCCCGGGAGCAGAGATCTTTGACATGTTCAAGTAAGTGGTGCCGATAACATCATTATGCGTCAGGCGATCCCTACAGGTAGACATACAGAAAAAAGGAGAGAAAGTGACTTCCAGCCTTACTGCGCCTGCACGCTGTCATATTTAGGGCAGCACGGATGGTGTAATGGTTAGCATTACTGTCTCACAGCACGGAAGTAAAGGGTTTGATTCCCACCATGGACCTAACTGTGTGGAGTTTACATATTCTCTCCGTGCTTGCGTAAGTTTCCTCCAGGTACTCCCACAATCCAAAAATTTACTGCAGGGTTAACCCCAACAAAAATTAACGTGTGTGTGTGTGTGTGTGTGTGTGTGTGTGTGTGTGTGTGTGAGAGAGATAAGGAATATAGGGCCTAATTCAGACCTGATCGCAGCATCAAAATTGTTCTCTAATGGGCAAAACCATGCTGTGCAGCAGATGGGACAGATGTTATTGAAATCTAAATTGCAGTGTTAAAATAAAGCAGCCAGTATTTACCCTGCACAGAAAAAAATAACCCACCCAAATCTAACTCTTTCTGCACATGTTATATCTGCCTCCCCTGCAGTGCACGTGGTTTTGCCCATTAGAGAACAATTGTGCTGCTGCAGTCAGCTCTGAATTAGGCCCCTAGAGTGTAAGCTCCACTGGGGCAGGGACTGATGTGAATGGACAAATGTTCTCTGTAAAGCGCTGCAGAATATGTGTGCGCTATATAAATAACCGGATGTCTGTTTACTACCAGAGCTGCAGGCGTCAGAAGCTGCCAGAAGTCTAGGAGGTTTGGGCAATCTCGCATCTCTTGCTCGATTTTGGGAATTAGGTTTTTTTTTTTTAAATGGACCTACGTAACTCGCAAGTATCTGTACATACCATTTTAGTTTTGCTTCCTTGTGCCTATAGAGGAGGTGCAGGGGCAATCAGGTGCAGGCAGCAAGTGCGTGTATAACTGAGACATCACTAGAGGCAGAAGCAACATTTAACAGCATTATCTGACTGCACATTTAAAACTAGGCGCAATGAAGGTAAGCCTTATAAGTTTATATAATAGGTCAGTTGTGGGGTGAGTTTTGAGGTGTTCGTCCCCCTGGATTGCTTTGGTTGGGCTGCTCTGGGGCATCTCAATATAATACTTTAGCACTCTCTAGCACTTTTATTGTTTTTTTTAAATATATATATCTAACAATTTTCACACATTTATTATTTCACCCCTGTAACACTAACACATGCAGTATCTGCTCTTACCTATATACAACTTTCCCACACACTTCACTTTCCTCACTAGTGTGATGCCTTGGGGTGGTTCTGGATGGACGGTTTTGAGGGTGTCCCACGCCCTAGACTTGAACCCCTAGATTGTTAGGGACCTGCAGTATAGTGGGGGCCCTTGTCGGGGGCTGCAGGCTTAAAAGCATTGATCAATACATGAACTAAAACTCCACTATTTATTATTGTTAGCTAATATGCAACAAGCCTCATATTGCAAAATGTATTATTAATAGTATTCTAATAAGTATTGCTTTGAAAAGTGCACCTGCACTTGTCATATTTTGTGTGTGGCACTACAGGTCTCAGAAAGGTAGCACCTTGCATTACTAGCAGTTAGGGTGTGCAGTCGGGTGTGGTATTGAAAGTCGACAGTAACCAGGTCGACAATGTCTAGGTCGACCACTATTGGTTGACAGTAACTAGGTCGACAGGGTCTTTAGGTCGACATATTCTATGTCGATAGGTCAATAGGTCGACATGAGTTTTTAATGTTATTTTGGTGTTGTTTTCTTCGTAGAGTGGCCGGGAACCCCAATTAGTGCACCGCGTCCCCTCGCATGGCTCGCTTCGCTCGCCATGCTTCGGGCATGGTGCCTTCGCTTCGCTCGGCACAGATTACCGTTCCAATCGTAGTCCACGTGGATCGTTAAGTATGAAAAGGTTCAAAAAAAGAAAAAATGTGAACAACGCATGTCGACCTTTTGACCTGTCGACCTAGAACATGTCGACCTAAATACCCTGTCGACCTAGTTACTGTCGACCAATAGTGGTCGACCTAGACATTGTCGACCTAGTTACTGTCGACTTTCAGTCCGGATCCTGTGCAGTCTAGGGCCCATTCCCTTTCATCTCTATTGGGAACACTGTAGGAAGCAAGTCTACTGTTTGGCTTGGACCATGCACGTCTTCAGGAGATATTATCCCGTACCAATACTGTATATTCATTTTATGGTCCATAATCTGTTCTAGAAATCCCCCCTCCCTTCATGACTTGTGGTTCCAGTAACCTATTATCAGCTGGCTCAAGGGTAAGGAGGTGTGAGGGGTAAAAAAGGGGGGGGTCTGATGATGTAGTCAGTGTCACATATTGCCAAAGTCTTCTCCTCAGTTTCACATCGTTAATGGTAAAGAACTTAGCCGGGCACTACATGTAAGAAGCAGAGGCGCTTCTTGGAACCGAGCAGGCAGCTAACACCTAAATTACAAACTATTACCTTCTATAAATGACACACTAATAACCCACCCTAATAATCACAGAGGCTTTGAAGGGAGAAAAAAAAAACACACAGCCCTTGACATATATAAAAACAAAAAGTACAATTTAACATTTTTGCTTTCAAGTTCTCCGTGATTTATATATTGTATATAATTTGGGTCTTTGAAAGTGAATTTGGAAATAAAATAAAAAAAGGATCTAAAAATAAACAGAAGCCGTCCTCCTGGCTGAAGTGTCCCTACCACATTCCCTACAGCTGGCGCGCAGCCCGCACCGCGCTGTTATACATAGTCCTATATCATGCACATAGATCACTGGCAAACGCCGGCCGACAGAGGTGGGGGGAGGGGATGATGAGTGTTTACAGTCACAGGGTGAAATAATGGGGTACAGGCACCAAGAAATGTCCTAATTGATAAAACAGAAGTGAATAACGGAATTAGCTTTTCTTGGAAATGTTATATTCAGAAACGAATGCAAAAGTATACAGTGTGAGATCCAGTCCTGCATCCAGGTGCCGGTCTACTATACTTATACTGTACTCATGGGCGTTACTATGGTGGGTGCAAGGGGTGCCATTTCCTAAGGGGCCATAGGCTTAGGGGGCCTGGACACAGGTTATAAAGTTGCATACCAAGTTCCCAGATTTGCCTGCTAGGTAATTGGGTCTGATCCATTGCTCGGCCTGCATTGTGTGACATTACATTATCATTGAGAGGAGTGTGTAGTGGATGTTATAATGGTAAGGGGGCACTGCAATGTGGCACAATATGAACTACAGGGCACTGTAATGTGCTCTAATATGATCTGCACTATAATGTTACATAATACGAACTGGTCACTTTAAATGTGGCATAATATGAACTGAACAGTACTCTAATGTGGCACAGTATAAACTAGAGAGCACTCTAATGTGGCACAGTATGAACTGGAGAGCACTCTAATGTGGAACAGTATGAACTGGACAGCACTCTAATGTGGCACATTATGAACTGGACAGCACTCTAATGTGGAACAGTATGAACTGAACAGCACTCTAATGTGGCACAGTATGAACAGGGGGCACTGTAATGTGGCATAATATGAACTGGAGAGCACTCTAATGTGGCACAGTATAAACTAGAGAGCACTCTAATGTGGCACAGTATGAACTGGAGAGCACTCTAATGTGGCACAGTATGAACTGGAGAGCACTCTAATGTGGCACATTATGAACTGGACAGCACTCTAATGTGGCACAGTATGAACTGGACAGCACTCTAATGTGGCACAGTATGAACTGGAGAGCACTCTAATGTGGCACAGTATGAACTGGACAGCACTCTAATGTGGCACATTATGAACTGGACAGCACTCTAATGTGGCACAGTATGAACTGAACAGCACTCTAATGTGGCACAGTATGAACAGGGGGCACTGTAATGTGGCATAATATGAACTGGAGAGCACTCTAATGTGGCACAGTATAAACTAGAGAGCACTCTAATGTGGCACAGTATGAACTGGAGAGCACTCTAATGTGGCACAGTATGAACTGGAGAGCACTCTAATGTGGCACATTATGAACTGGACAGCACTCTAATGTGGCACAGTATGAACTGGACAGCACTCTAATGTGGCACAGTATGAACTGGAGAGCACTCTAATGTGGCACAGTATGAACTGGACAGCACTCTAATGTGGCACATTATGAACTGGACAGCACTCTAATGTGGCACAGTATGAACTGAACAGCACTCTAATGTGGCACAGTATGAACAGGGGGCACTGTAATGTGGCATAATATGAACTGGAGAGCACTCTAATGTGGCACAGTATAAACTAGAGAGCACTCTAATGTGGCACAGTATGAACTGGAGAGCACTCTAATGTGGCACAGTATGAACTGGAGAGCACTCTAATGTGGCACATTATGAACTGGACAGCACTCTAATGTGGCACATTATGAACTGGACAGCACTCTAATGTGGCACAGTATGAACAGGGGGGCACTGTAATGTGGCATAATATGAACTGCGGACACTATGTCCTAATGTGAATTGGGGATATTGTGTGCCATAATGTGTACTGGCAGCCCACCAATGTAACATCATGTAAACTAGGGAACTACGATGGTTTATAAAATAAACTAGGGCACAACTATGGGCACTAACTATTACCATGGTTCAGAAAGTAAACTAGGGCACTACTATATTAAATTAATTAGGGCACTATTGTAGGCCATTAAATTAGTAACTGCTGCAGAGAGGTGTCTCTCAAGAAGCATTGGAACATGGGCCCCTTTAATATGTTGCTATAGGGCCCACAAAGTTCTGGTTGCGCCCCTAACTGAACTTTTGTTGCTACCGCTGGTGAACTGGCATTATATACAGTAGATAACGTTATGTCTCAGGCAGACAAATTCTCGGTGTACATTAATGACTTTTTTACAGAAGAACACCGGCTACAAATCATGGAAACATTTAGAATTGAGCAACAGGAAAAAACTTAAACCCATTAAGAAGAACAAACGGGACTGGCGCGTTGGTGCCTGGTGCTCTGATCTGCAGCGTCTTACCAGTCCGTTAGCCGGATCCTCATCTTCTCACACATAGACGGGAACTAAGAGGAAAGAAGACACAACAATACCAGTACACTGACACAGTTATATATCAGTGTTACATACACCGTGTCACAGTACACAGACACAGTAATATATCAGTGTTACATACACCGTGTCACAGTACACAGACACAGTTATATATCAGTGTTACAGACGTCGTGTCACAGTACATAGACACAGTTATATATCAGTGTTACAGACACCGTGTCACAGTACAGACACAGTTATATATCAGTGTTACAGACACTGTGTCACAGTACACAGACACAGTTATATATTAGTGTTACAGATACCGTGTCACAGCACAGACACAGCTATATATCAGTGTTACAGACACCGTGTCACAGTACACCGACACAGTTATATATCAGTGTTACAGACACCGTGTCACAGCACAGACACAGTTATATATCAGTGTTACAGACACCATGTCCCAGTACACACACACAGTTATATACCAGTGTTACAGACACAGTGTCACAGTACACTCACAGTTATATATTAGAGTTACAGACGTGTCACAGTACAGACACAGTTATATATTAGTGTTACAGACACCGTGTCCCAGTACACAGAGGCAATTATATATTAGTGTTACAGACAAAGTGTCACAGTACACAGACACAGTTATATATCAGTGTTACAGACCCTGTGTCACAGTACACAGACACAGTTATATATTAGTGTTACAGACACCGTGTCCCAGCACACATACACAGTTATATATCAGTGTTACAGACACCGTGTCCCAGCACACATACACAGTTATATATCAGTGTTACAGACACCGTGTCACAGCACAGACACAGTTATATATTAGTGTTACAGACACGTGTCACAGTACACAGACACAGCTATATATCAGTGTTACAGACACCGTGTCACAGTACACACACACACAGTTATATATCAGTGTTACAGACACCGTGTCACAGCACAGACACAGTTATATATTAGTGTTACAGACACCGTGTCACAGTACACAGACACAGCTATATATCAGTGTTACAGACACCGTGTCACAGTACACCGACAGTTATATATCAGTGTTACAGACACCGTGTCACAGCACAGACACAGTTATATATCAGTGTTACAGACACCGTGTCCCAGTACACAGACACAGTTATATATCAGTGTTACAGACACCGTGTCACAGTACACAGTTATAGATCAGTGTTACAGACACCATGTCCCAGTACACAGACACAGTTATATACCAGTGTTACAGACACAGTGTCACAGTACACAGACACAGTTATATACCAGTGTTACAGACACAGTGTCACAGTACACTCACACAGTTATATATTAGTGTTACAGACTACACTCACACACAGTTATATATTAGAGTTACAGACAACGTGTCACAGTACGCAGGCAGTTATATATTAGTGTTACAGACACCGTGTCACAGTACACAGTTATAGATCAGTGTTACAGACACCGTGTCACAGTACACAGTTATATATTAGTGTTACAGACAACGTGTCACTGTACACAGACACAGTTATATATTAGTGTTACAGACAGTACACAGACATAGCTATGTGCCAATCTGAGGTCATACTCACCCTGATGGGTAACGTGATGCTTTGGTTCCACTGTGGGTTTGCATTTTTTTCTAATATCTTACTAGAAAGCTGCAATGAAGACAGACACAGTATTTACAGCCTTATATCCGACATATTTCCAATGAAAAATTATTGTATATGAGGCAATGGATATCGATAAGGCGTACGACAACTATCTGGCCCAGAAATGAGGAGGCCACATCTATGAGATGCCCATTATATGTTCGGGCAGCATGTCCTGAGAGCAGAGAGGAGGATCAGGAGATAAGAGCGGCATCTCCAGACCCCTATACAAATCGGGCACTGCTCCACCTATGGACAGCATAAGAAAGGATATAAGTAGGTCAGTGACAGACGGATACACTATAGAAGGTCAGGAGAAGCGATCTGTCTTTCCGAGGGATCAAAGACCTCCAATACAGGAAGAGGAATTGGACAATGACCTAGGAAAAGACATCACTGAGGTCATATTCATATTAATGTATCTGACTGCAATGTGCCTTCTCAAAGCTCCATCAGGAGTAGAACATCCCTCTCCAGCAATGGATGAAGGAACCACTCACACAGAAGCAGCATTATACCTGTACTTACAAAAGGCGACAGATTGTTGGATGGTAATGTAGGAAGGAACTGTTTCAAAATAAAGAGAGATGGGCTCAGACAAGAATGAACACGTTACATTTTAGGAGGGCTGAGCTTCTGAAGATGTGAATATTTGTGGGTGACTATATGGCAGGAATGGAGGGCAGCATAGACAAACGCAGGAGGGGAAAGGAAGGGGGGTTTGCAGATCCCCAGAACACCAACCCCCACCCCCTGCCAGCAGCTGAAATCAGGACCACAATAGCAACAGCATATGACACAAATTTACTAGAGCTACAGCACAACATTCATTATGAGGGGTGAAACGAAGCTGCTGCATGTGCACAGTGGCAGTTGCTTCTCCTACCAAGTCTGCTGTGACCAGAGAGCAGCTGCCAGCATGAAGAGACAGGCGTCTTACTGAGAAGTGGCAGAATGTGTGCTTAGTAAGTTCAGTTCTGTCTCCTACTGGTTATATTATGTACAGTATGTGTATTTATAATAAGTTTAACCATTTCCTGACTACTTGTGTTATTTACTGTAGGAGAGAGTATTGACTGTATAGGAGAGGAAAGAGTTAAACATCTGGGGAGGGGTGGACCTAGCTGTGAGGAAAGTACAGCCTTCTTTAGGGGGAGGGTTTGGTATATATAGGGAAGGTGAGGCCATCTTAAGTCTCTTGGTGATTTGCTTTCCCACCCTCCCGCCCTGGTAGTAGGAGATTTTGGCACGTGGTGCTTTGGCTTTAAGTTGTTGGCTGTTTTTCGTTGGCTATTTATTGGCGGAAAAGAACGGCAGTTTGGTATTGTAGGGAAAACTGTAGTGTTTTACAGTTTGTTGTGGTTTAGGTGCACTCACCTCCATCGACTTATGGCCGCTTGACCACCCGTCCGGGAAGGCAGCGGCAGGGCACCCAGGAGCGGTGGGTAGTCACTGTGGGGGTTGAGTTGTCACCTATTACCGGTTTATGGTAAGTTTTAGTAAATTTATAGGGTTAGTTATTTAAGGTTAATTTAGATTAATTGAGCCGTTCTTTTGGGCCGCCACCATATGCCAGCTGGAGCGGCATATTAATTAATTTCTTTATTACAGGTTTCCTAATGGATAGGGACAAATAAATAGCTAGCAATTTTCTGCCAAAATTCAAGTCTCAGTGTCGTTATTTCTGGTTCTAAGTTATGAATGCTTTACTTTCAAGGAAAGGGGTCCACCAAATATCACTAAGATGTTTATATGAAATAAATCTGTTTGATATAGAAAATGTGTTCTTTAGACTCTCTCCTCTACACCTATACTGTAAGCCATCTATAGTATTAATTATTACATACGCTCCCCAGTGCATAAGGACTGGTGCTAAGTTCTTCTGCTGCATCCCCAACTTCCTAATTTGGTGCCTGATTTTTATTTGTAAGTAAAGCAAAACAAAAACAACAACAAGTAACTGTGCACCTGGGCGAAACCATGTTCGACTGCAGGAGGGGCAGAGGTAACATGTGCAGAGATGCACAGATGTGGGAGGGGTGTGTTCAAACTGAAATATAAATTGCAGTATAAAAATAAAGCTGTCCAACACATGTGGGCTACATGCAAAAACAGCCAATATTTACCCTGCACAGAAACAATATAAATGTATTTGCTCCCCTCGCATGGCAACATGGTTTGTTCCAGATACAAAGTTACTTGCTTTAGTTGCTTAACTTACAAATCAGAATCAGTCCTACAATGCTCAGCGGAGCAGGGACATAGACTGTGGACTAGTGCCCACATCCAGAAACAAACATCCACCTCAGGCGTGCTGGCCTGCAATGTATATGTATTGAATACACTGCACTTGTTTCAGGCATTACTGCAAATTACACCATTCTCATGGGCTGGCCACACCCGCTTTAAGATCAACCATTTGGAAACCCTATAGTAGAAACCCTGTGTTTGCACCTGGCCGGGAACATACGGGGAAAAGTACAAATTTTAAAGCATTAGTATTAAACAGGAAAAGTGTGAGGAACACAGAGACAGTACAGCAAACACAGAGCGGATGGCTTCTATGAAGATATACAGTAAGCTGCAGTGGCAAACGCAGGATTTGCATGGGGGGGGGTTCCAGAACTGGGTGGAGCCAAGCACGGGGGTGGGGACTGAGGTGACCCGGTATATGCTGGGTCCGTAAAAGTAGTGTGTCTGTGTGTGTGTGTGTATATATATATATATATATATCTACACACATATATATATATATATATATGCCGTATATACACACACACGTATATATATATATATATATATATATATATAGCATCACATGTCCATCCCGCAAAAGAGTCACTAGTATAGACAGGACCAGCACACTGTAGTTTAGTCAAAGTGCAATATTTACTCCATATGTATGAATGAAGATACAAGGCTCAACTTCAGCAAGCACAAAGAAACACAATAGACCTATATATATATACAGTACACGTATATACGCATGTATATATATCATAGATGTGTGTGTGTGTTTATATGTATGTACATGTGTGTATATATGTATGTACATGGATATATATGTACTATAATTAAAATAAAGTAAACTTTTATTAAGCACTTACAAGTGCCACCAGGAAGACAGCAGGCTGCAGAGGACGCTAGACAGCCATTAATAATCTCATGCAGCAAAAAAAAAATATATATATATATATTTTTTTTGTGGAGGGGGGTTTCTGGGTGCCCGGAAACCCGCCCTGGGTGCGCCACTGAGCTGAGTGTATACAGTAAGCTGAGTGTGATGGATGAAGAGAAGGAGATACATCCTGTGAGGAGGACGAAACACCAGCTGGGGAAAAGGAGGAACAGTCATCAGGGAAAGGGGACAAGTCCTCCTTTAAGTATATAGGTGAATGGAAGAAATAATAAAGAGAAATAGTAAGACTGCAGACAGAGGGACGTGGTCTTGGTGAGGGAGAAACGATGAATGAATATCCTTACACTGCTATTTTTGCTCAATGTTTAAGAACAAAATGCTTGGGACCATAAGTATTTTGGAAATCAGATTTCCATATACTGGAATATGTGTATACCATAAAAATATCTTGGGGGTTGGACCCAAGTCTAACCACAGAATGCATTTATGTTTCATATCATATATACTTTATAGACATAGCCTGAAGGTTAGAGATAGCCGCCAACCCCCGATATTTAGCCCCAGCTGCCACCAGAGGAGGGTTAGGGTAGGGGGTGAGAGGGATTAGCCTACTTACCCCCCAAATGTGGCATTCTCGCGTTACGGATGCCGTGGTCGGTCATGTGACTGCCAGCATCCTGAATGCTGGGATATTGTATCACACCCCGTGTAATAGCTTTGTGCATGAAGCAAAGTGTGTGTACACGGAACCATCACCACTGAAAGCAACAGTGTCACCCACTCAGTCGTACTAAAAAATTCTGTATTTCCGAATATTCCGTATTTTTGAATTTTGGATATGGGATAGTCAACCTGTACAAGGTAACTGACCAGGGGAGAGGATCCTGATGACAGACAAGTCAGACCAGTGATATACCACAATGCTCTATAGACTGGTGCTTTTAAAAACTTTAAAAAAAAACTTTTAAACCTACTTTTAAAAGTCGCCAATCAATGGGCAACAGGAATAAATGCTGGACCAGGATGATTCTTGTTGGTGCTTTAAATCGATCACGGCCGCAGATGATTGTTCGCTCTGAAACACCAACATTCAGTAAATCTGCCTCTTGGTGTTGATTACACCAAAATAGCTACTGAGTATATGGATCTAGAAGACACCAAAGGTCCCCAATATAACAATTCAGTATGGAAAGCCAGCAGCGTAGTACTTCATATAGGGGGATAAGGTAACAGCAGAATGGAGGAGCTGCGATAAAGGCCATAGGTGCGTCCGTACATATAATATAGAATCCGGTCCTGGAGGTCATCACTCCACAAGGACATTAGGATATTAGATGCCGTGAGGAGAAGACCAGCATCGGAGGTGCAGGGGGGACATCAAAAACCTGCCCGGGGAAATCTCCAGTATGTGAGTGTCGTTTGTAGAAGAGGAGGCATAAATGCGATATGGCGGTATAGATGAAGGGTTGTAGCCAGGGGTTAAAGTGGGGGGGAACGAGGTGGAACTCAGTTCCACCACCTGTAATGGTAGGGGGAGCTAGTTCCACCACCTTCATTGCTCTGCACAGTAAATCCAACAGAAAAACCTGACCTATCACCTACATCAATAGTTGATGCAGGTGGCGCTAGTGCTACGGATGAGCCACCTCAGCCACCTTCCCCTTCCTCAGGTCCACCACCTCTCCAGGACCACTTTAAGCCCTGGTTGTAGCAAGATACAGGAGGCAATCCTGTTAGACATGCAAAGTAAGAAGCAGCATCGCCACCTTGTGGTGTGGGCTGTGACTGCATGTCTGTAAGTGCCTGGTATTGGCTAGTAAGTCGAGAATCTATAAAAGGTTTCATATAATGACTGACAGCTGTGAATAAAAAAAGAGAGAAGAGGAAAGAAGAAGATAAAGATGGATGTAGCAAAGAAATAGGAAAAAGGACTGCAGGCGGGACATTTGTCTCTGGGGATTTTCATTTTAGGTCTTTTTAAAAAAAAAAAAGTATGAAGGGTTGTAGCAAGATACAGGAGGCAATCCTACATCAGGGGAAGGGGACTATTAGGCCAAAAGCACAAGCGGGAGAAAAACTGAGTTTGGGGACATTCTTTGCAATTTTAGTTCTTTAGTTTTAAAAACCAAATTGTGCTTTCAGAAGAAAAAAATAAATTTATATAGTATTTCTCTACTCATTATAGATTGGATAATCTATACTTAATATGAATTGAATAATCATTAAACAAAAATACGTAAAAAAATATATATACATTTTTAAATGTATTTGGACCTATTAAATATACCACAAATTTAGTAATTAGCATACAAATAGGGAGCAGAAAAGATGGAGCTACACCTATAACATTATTCCCCGATGCATACAAATTCATATTACAGTTCTGGAGCTGTGCTGATGAACATAAGCTGAAATCTTGTTAGCCATGCAAAGTAATAAGCAGCATCGCCATCTTGTGGTGTGGGCTGTGACTGCGCGTCTGTAAGTGCCTGGTATTATTGGCTAGTAAGTAGAGAATTTATAAAAGGTTTCATATAATGACTGACAGCTGTCAATAAAATGAGAGAGAAGAGGAAAGAGGAAGATAAAGGTAGACGTAGAGAAGAAATAGGAAAGAGTTAGGACTGCAGGTGGGACACCAAACCAGGTGATCAATACAAGTAAGGGAGGTCAGAAATGGGCAGAGACACCAAACACTGTGGTCAGTACAAGTAAGGAAGGAAGAAAGGGGCGGGGACATCAAAAACTGGTCAGTAAGGGAGGAAGAAAGAGGTGGGGACACAAAACACTGTGATCAGTACAAGTAAGGGAGGAAGAAAGGGGCGGGGACACCAAACACTGTGGTCAGTACAAGTAAGGAAGGAAGAAAGGGGCGGGGACACAAAAACTGTGGTCAGTACAAGTAAGGGAGGAAGGAAGGGGCGGGGACACAAAAACTGTGGTCAGTACAAGTAAGGGAGGAAGAAAGAAAGGGGTGGGGACACCAAACACAGGGGTCAATACAAGTAGGGGAGGAAGAAAAGGGCTGTTACTGTGAGTTGCCACATTCTATGCATGGCATCACTGTCTTCAAAATGTGGGGGCCCTTATCTCCCGGCATACCTTTGTTTCGTAGGAAGAAAGAGGAGGTAGGCTGCACAAGGGGGTCAATTCTTTGTTATAGTACATAGCATTTAAAAGTCATTGTACCTTTAACAAGGTTTGGGAAAAAGTGCTGCTATCTGACAGGACCAGATGTATGTATAAACAAAGAAATAATGCATTTTTCTTTTAAATATTTTGTTACCCCTCACGAATAACAAGGGGACTGGTTTTTAACATATACCTTCATAAAAGTTAAGTATTAATATATTGTTCAGGGCTGTTTATATCATTTGTCTCAGGATCTTTTCATATTAGGTCTTTTAAAAAAGGAGCACTTTCATCACGGTCACCTGCTCCGATTTCTGTACAGCCTCCTGTAACCTCTTTGTGTATGTCTAATATGCAGTTATTGCTGCCGGCCTGAACTGACTGCCCCGTTCAGTGTATACTTTTATTTATTACTTATAAGACGCAACAAAACGTCCGCAGCGACGTACCGAGTATACAAAACATTTACCGTTAAACAGGGTACTAGATCTGAGATATAATACACAGAAGAATGCCATGATTACCAAATAATCTCACACCATACTGGGAAGGACAGATACTTGGGGCATTGGTTGGGCACTCATTGAAACTAGCAGGAGTCACAAGTGGGAATCAATTCAGTACTCAGTTTTCCAGTACCCAACGTACAGGTGAGCAGACAAAGTCACGCTGAAGGGAAGAAGGAGACAAGGGAGTGGGGCACTGGTGACATGAAGACTGGGGCTAGGGAGAAATACAAGGGCGGAGGGCCCTGCCCGTAATACATACTAAGGGAAAGGAAAGAACAATTGGAGAGTGAACGTGGAAAGATAAATGGCGGAGGGCTGCAGAGGTGGTCACTTGTCCTTTAATTAATTCTACGTGGTGATACTGATTTAAATCCTACTGCACAGAGCTGCAATTTATTACTAGAGTTATACAGCACAGTCTGGCCTGCCATTACTCAGACCCAGGCTTAACACACTAGGAATACGTATATATTATTGGTGAGGGGTAGGGAAAGGGAATGGGGAAGGGGACCGGAGCATCCTAGGAGCTCTAAAAGCTTTAACTGTTTCGTGCCCTGTCCTGTCCTGCCACCTACACCCCAATGCCTTGTCCTATGGAGACTATGGACCCTGAAAAAGAAACATATATATTATTGGTGAGTGCCAAAATCACCAACCGTAACAGCAACAGTAACAATAACTAATAAAGGGTCAAACCTTACTATCTGTCCTACCAGATGGATTACTCGGTCTCCTCATAGGACGGACACACACCTATCCTAAATCTGATGACAGGATGGAATATAGACACTGTTGGGGAAACCGGATGAGCAAAGGAGATTTATGGTAGACTTACCATTGTTAAATCTCTTTCTGTCAGGTACACTGGATTCCACAGGGAATAACATCGGGGTGTAGAGTTGGATCTTGATCCGAGGCACCAAAAGGCTAAAGCTTTGACTGTTCCCAGGATACCTTGCACCGCCTCCTCTATAGCCCCGCCTCCAGGCACTGGAGCTCAGTTTCATTAACCAGTCCAATGCAGTAGCAGGTAAAAGACAGTAGATGTTAGCCACATATAACCACATTCTCACGACAGGAGAAGGTACCAGCGGCTAATGCCATACAAACCCAAAGAAGCTAAATGCGTCAGGGTGGGCGCCCTGTGGAATCCAGTGTACCTCACAGAAAGAGATTTAACAATGGTAAATCTTACCATAAATCTACTTTTCTGCAGCGGGGTACACTGGTATTCCACAGGGAATAACATCAGGGATGTCCAAAAGCAGTTCCTCAAGGGAGGGGCCGCACTGTAGCGGGCACAAGAACCCAGCGTCCAAAAGAAGCATCCTAGGAGGCGGATGTATCAAAGGCATAGAACCTGATGAATGTGTTCACTGAGGATCACGTAGCCGCCTTGTACAATTGTTCCAGGGACGTGCCACGGCGGGCCGCCAAAGAAGGTCCAACAGACCAAGTAGAATGGGCCTTGATAGTAGCAGGAGCTGGAAGTCCAGCCTGTACATAAGCATGTGCAATCACCATTCTAATCCATCTGGCCAAGGTCTGCTTATTTGCAGTCCAGCCACGTTTGTGAAAACCAAAAAAGGACAAAGAGAGAATCAGATCTCCTAAGAGGCGGTTCTCTTCACATATATATGGAGAGTCCGTACCACATCCAAAGACCGTTCTTTGAAGGACAAACCAGGAGAGATAAAGGCTGGAACCACAATCTCTTGGTTAAGGTGGAAAGACGACACCACCTTAGGCAGATAACCAGGGCGAGTTATAAGAACCGCACGGTCACGGTGGAAAATCAGAAAGGGTGACCGACAGGATAAGGCACCCAAGTCTGAAACCCTTCTAGCAGAGGCAAAAGCCAGCAAAAATAAAACCTTAAGTGTAAGCCATTTAAGGTCCACAGACTCAAGAGGTTCAAACAGAGACTCTTGTAGGGCATCCAGAACAACCGACAAATCCCAAGGAGCCACAGGAGCAACATAGGGAGGTTGAATCCATAAAACTCCCTGAGTGAAAGTATAAACGTCAGGCAGAGACGCAATCCATACCGACAAGGCTAAAATATGAGCCTTGAGGGAGGCCAGACGAAGACCTAAGTCCAGGCCCTGTTGCAGAAAAGCCAAAAGTTTGGCAGTACTGAACTTGTATGCATCATAATTCTTAGCCGCACACCAGGTGAAGTAAGAATTCCAGACCCTATAATAAATCCGAGCCGAAGCCGGCTTAAGGGCTTTCAACATAGTTTGAATGACCGCCTCAGAAAATCCTTTGGCCCTCAGAACTGATGCTTCAAGAGCCACGCCGTCAAAGCCAGCCGGGCCAGATCCTGGTAGACACAAGGGCCCTGAACGAGGAGGTCTGGGCATTGTGGAAGCAGAAGAGGACAATCTATCGAGAGACCCTGAAGGTCTGAGAACCAATGCTGTCTGGGCCACGCTGGAACGATTAGAAGTAGCAATCCTCCTTCTTGCTTGAACTTCCTTATTACCCTGGGCAGGAGTGACACGGGAGGGAACACGTATGGCAGCCAAAAGTTCCATGGAATTGCCAGTGCGTCCATGAACGCTGCTTGAGGATCCGTTGTCCTTGCTCTGAAGACCGGAACCTTGTGATTGTGTCGAGACACCATCAGGTCTACATCTGGTAGGCCCCACTTGTCCACTAGGAGTTGAAAGACTTCCGGATGAAGGCTCCACTCTCCGGTGTGTACGTCCTGACGACTGAGGAAGTCCGCTTCCCAGTTGAGGACCCCCGGAATGAACACTGCCGATATGGCTGGCAGATGGCGTTCCTCCCATAGAAGAATCTTTGACACTTCCATCTATGCCATGTGGCTTCCAGTGCCGCCTTGATGATTAATGTACATCACCATGGTGGCGTTGTCTGACTGTACCTGAACAGGCCTGTTCTGTACCAGAGACAGGGCCAGTTTCAGAGCATTGAACACTGCCCGCAACTCCAGAATGTTTATCGGAAAGAGAGATCCTCCCTGGTCCACCGACCCTGAAGAGAGTGTTACTCCAACACCGCGCCCCAACCCCGCAGACTGGCATCTGTCGTTAGGAGGACCCAGTTGGAGATCCAGAAGGGATGAATCCTGCTCAATCGTTGGTCCTGGAGCCACCAGCTCAGAGAAAGACGAACTTCCGGAGTCAAGGAAATCATGTGAGACCTGATCTGGTGAGGCAGGCCGTCCCACTTGGAAAGGATTAATCTCTGCAGAGAGCGAGAATGAAATTGAGCGTACTCTACCATGTCGAAAGCCGACACCATGAGGCCTAGTACTTGCATCGCGAGAGAGAAAGCATCACATCGAGGGCGAGAGAGGAAGCATCGTATCCTGTCCTAAAATATCAGGACCTTCTCCGGAGACAAGAACAAATGTTGGTTGTGTGTGTCCAGTAACGCCCCAAGGTGTACCATGCTCTGAGCAGGAACCAGCGAGGATTTCTTCCAGTTGATGAGCCACCCGTGGGCTTGCAGGAATTGGACCGTCAGTTCCAGATGAGGGAGGAGAACCTCTGGGGAGTTCGCCAGGATCAACAAGTCATCCAGATACGGCAGGATCCTGATACCCTGACGGCGGAGAAGGGCCGTCATGACCGCCATGACCTCGGTGAAGATTCGTGGAGCCGTGGTCAGTCCAAAAGGCAAGGCCTGGAATTGATAATGGGGATAGAAAGAAAAGTTTTCATCCACACCAGAGACAAAAAATCAATTAAGACTTCAGGGAATATTGGTCCTTTTTGTATTAATAATACAATATTTAAATAGTTTTGACCACTTTTGTGGGTGCTACCCTCCGATTAAGCAACATGTTAGAAAATTTTTACAAAGAAAGAAAGAATCAGATTCTAATGGGTGCACTCCTTTAAATTTTATTGTTTAAAATACAATTTATTATGTTTATTAAAGTTGAACATGCCCCCCTTATCTGTAAACCTGTAGGGCTATATGTATTCATTTCTATTCAGCCTCATATTGGGCTGAGTAAAGCGAAGTATTAAAGAATAAATAGAAAGAAAAAACGTGACAAGAATAGTGTGATGAAAACTGTATATGTGTTAGTGAATAAAGTATTAAAATGATTGTTTGTATCCCGTTCTATCGTGTGGATGTGATTTATTTAAGACTTTCCCTGATGTTGGTTTAAGGCTCTTGCTATTAATGCTTGAAAGCCTAGAGCCAATGTTTACATGCAGGGTGTTGATTGATATACTTGTCTCCATATTTGCTTTAATAGCTTGTGTGTGAAATAATGTATCCAAAAGTGTGCCTTATTATAGGGAGTTTGACTCTCCTTTATTAACACTCTAGGAGATATATTGCTTTAATTATATCAATTAAAAGGATACTATGTTTCAAAAAGCAAATAGTGGATTAAGTGTATCTATAGTAAACCACGATTTATAATAGTAAGACGCCTTTTTGAACAAATAAAGGGCTGTGCTGTGTCGGTTGTCTATGATAATAACTGACAGTTCTCTTGATGTTTAATATTGATGGAATGTTATAACACAAGTAATTATATCATGTACAATGCTTTTATAAACCTGTTAAACACACAGCAATTTTTGCACACAATTTTTAAGCACAATCCCCTCTGTGTGTGTTTATTGGCCCTCATTCCAAGTTGTTCTCTGGCTAGCTGCTTTTAGCAGCATTGCACACGCTAAGCCGCCGCCCTCCGGGAGTGTATCTTAGCTTAGCAGAAGTGCGAACGAAAAATTAGCAGAATTGCGAATAGAAAATTCTTAGCAGTGTCTGAGTAGCTCGAGACTTACTCCTACACTGCGATCAGCTCAGCCCGTTTCGTTCCTGGTTTGACGTCACAAACACGCCCTGCGTTCGGCCAGCCACTCCCCCGTTTCTACAGACACTCCCGCGTTTTATCCTGGCACGCCTGCGTTTTTCCGCACCCTCCCAGAAAACGGCCAGTTTCCGCCCAGGAACACCCACTTCCTGTCAATCACACTCCGATCACTTCAACGATGAAAATTCTTCGTTCGGCCATGAGTAAATCTACTAAGTTTTGTGCAAAAATACTTACTGCATGCGCACTGCGTAGCATGCGCATTTTTGCCTTAATACCTCCGTTGCGAAAATCGGCAACGAGCAAACAACTCGGAATGACCCCCATTTTCTTTTGCTCATATAGATGATTAACTCGGCAATACCTTCACACTTTTACTGCATGTAATACTTAGTATATGACTGACAGGCTCTGTATATCAGCTGCTCTAGTATGGGTGGCCATCCCCACTTACACGAGAGCTATTGGAGCTAAATTCACTGGTATTGTGTTAAATGGTAAATACTCCAGCCGTCATCTCCTACAGTGACTGAGGTGGTGTGATCATATACAATTTGACATTAAGCCTGTAACAATTTCAGAGAAGTCTAAATCATTATTAAGATCCTAGAATGGGTACAATGCTACCCATGCGCATTTTGCTTTCCTAAAGCTTCGTCAGGGCTATAGTCAGAGGCTATACAGAGGATTTAAGAGGTATATGGTGACTGAAATACACAGAGAAAAATACCACACAGTATATCCTGTGATTCCGACCCGGTCGCTCGCTGCGTTTTAACGCAGCAGAGCAAACTGGTCCCTGCTGCGCATGCGGGACGGCCGAAGGCCGTAGCAGGATAGCGATCGCCTCTGCATGATTGACAGGCAGAGGCGATCGATGGGTGGGAGGGGGCGAAATGGCAGCGTTTGCCCGCCGTTTCGCAGGCAAAGTCCGGCCAACGCAGGCGTGGCCGGACCGAATGGGGGGCGGGCCGCAGCAGCTGCGTGATGTCATACGCAGCCGCTGCGGGCCAGGGAGCAAGGAGTAGCTCCCGGCCAGCACGCTAAAGCTGCGCTGGCCGGGAGTTACTCCTGAAGTGCAAAGGCATCGCCGCTGTGCGATGCATTTGCACTTCTGCGAGGGGGGCCGGACTGACATGCGTGGCGGATTACCCCCGTGCTTGGCATCCCCCCGCATGTCAGGAAAGATGATCGTAGCTGTGCAAAATTTTGCAAAATTTTGCACAGCTACGATCAACTCGGAATGACCCCCTTAGTCCCTGTCAGGGTACAGAATATAGGGATAGCAATATGTGTGAGATACACGGAATAGGAACCATACAGCAGCTATAGGCACACACAGTCACATGTACAATGCAGAAATTATTACAAACAATAAAACTGCACTGGACTAGCAATACTAAGTAAAGCTATGTATGTATACAGATATAACAATGCACAGCAAATAATGGATGTATATCACAGGATACTTGTACTAAATATCCCTGTAGTTATGCACTTGTTCTTAACTAACACTGTGAGGGAGAGTGGAGTGAGGGAGAGAGAGATGCAGCTCCAGGGCGGGAACATCTGCTGTAGATGGCGCCTGGGGCTGGGGGAGGGGCTACAGGTCAGAGCCTTATCCGCTCTGCTGGACTTCACCACCGGGTACTATGGAGCCTATACTAAATGGATTTTAGTAAATCCGACCTGTGCTCCTTGCCCTGGTGGATATAGTGGGGTCCCTGCATGGCCACAGTGTCCACGCCAGCAGCACGGTCCGTCTCCGGAGACCACGTCCGGATCACGTTTTCGGCGGGTCTCACCTGGGGGACCCTCTTACCTCCTCCCTATCGTGCGACCACGCGATCCTGGAGAGCAGCGGCAGTATGTGTGCCTAATGAGACCGGAGTGCCTCCGCTGTAAGTACCCGGCAACCAGGGCGGAGTATACAGCACCGCTGGGGTAGATGATGGAGCCACAGCACGATATGTCAGCATGACATATAGCACCAGGTGCCTATGTTGCGGCCCTTAAAGTCTTCTTTCTTGTCAGAAAAGCTCTTGTCGGGGCTGCCTAGCGCTGCCCTCCCTGTTAGCTGCCTGCACTGCAGGCACCAACTTACAAACTGCGCTCCTGAGCACAGAGATGGGGTTATAGAGGAGGCAGTGCAATGCATCCTGGGAACAGTCAAAGCTTTAGCTTGTTGGTGCCTCAGATCAAGATCCAACCCTACACCCCGATGTTATACCCTATGGAATACCAGTGTATCCTGCTGCAGAAAGAAGCCCATTACTATAATAAGGTCGGGGTATAATATAAAGCCATGCACAGCCATAGTCCAGAATACACAGTGTTTATCACATAGTGGAAACTCACGCGTTTCACTTACCATTTTCCCTGCAAAACTAACTTCTACAAAAGGGTCGACCAGATTTTTCTTGTTGCTGTCAATTCCAAAGATCTGCTTGACGTTGTCTAAGACAGCATCATCCACTGAGGTGTGAAATAAAGAGGGGGGTAGTTCAGTAACTAGCTGCCGATATCCCATGGAGAACAGCATGCAATGTTCTGTCCAATGGGTGATCTATAGAACAGCAGCCCCCAACGCCACTCTCTCCATCCACATCACCCCTCCCCCAATTACTCACTCTGTGGCAGATCCTCAGCTCGGAAGAGTCTGAGTATGAGATGAGCCCCCCGAAGAGACACCCCAGCCGGACGCAGCAGGTTCCCCTCAATGTCTTCCTTGTCTTCTACTGATTCTTTCTTCTCCACCTGCAGATAAAAACAAATCAATGGCAGTTACTCTGGGGGGAGATATTTATAACCAACGTTCCTGAATAAAGACTGGAGAAACAACTGTGCAAAGTCTGTCTCCCCAGGGCTATAAGTGGAGGAGAACAGTCATGCACCCACTGGGAGCAGGACTTGGGCATGTTATATGAGAAAGACTGGGGTTTGGCCACTCGTCGCAGAGCTACTGCAAGGTTCCAAAAACTAAAACTGTTGATGGTGCATAGACCTTATGTAAGTCTCCACTGGCTGTTTAAATTTGGTAAGGCTTGTGACCCAAGATGTCCCACATACCACACCTCTGTATGTGACTGTTGGCAGCTCCTCTGGACCTGTCCCTTGGGGCAAAGAATCTATGAAAAAGCCAAGAGGATGTATTGCTAGGACAGGTGGCTCAGTCCGATTAGACTTGACATCTGTTGCCTCTTCGCATAGCGCCTGTCTCTAGTCACCAATGACACTGCCTTGTATGTCTCCACGGTACTCATGTTGGCATGTACTCGAACAGTTATTGCGTCATCTATGATTCGGGAATGGCTGGCATTGGCGAATTACATAGTGGTGCATGAGCACTTTGTGGGCACAGAACGAATGACCTGGTGTGGCACAGGTGGAAAGGTTCCGATTACTCTGGTTCTACAGTGGGACAAGAGACAATGTGATCTGATGTATGACGGAGGATGTCTGTACGGGGCTACTAAAACTAGAAAGAGCTAAATAACTGTAAATGAGAGAACACAAAATAGTGAAAAAGTATAAATACGGTAATGATAATAATAATAATAATAATAATAATAAGGGGATTCTACAGCGTCACAATCTTAAAATGTATTTATTCAAATTTAAACAAGAAACATATACTAACCATAAAACCTGCATTTAAAGTAATATGCAAGGAGTCAGAGTAAGGAGGGCATCCTATAAATGTAATGTCCGCATGAAGATCTCCACAGACTTGACTGTATAAAGTATACAGTACACAGACGCAGTGTGCACCAGCATACATAGACGCAGTGTGTACCAGCATACATAGATGCAGTGTGCACCAGCATACACAGACGCATTGTGTGCACCAGCATACACAGATGCAGTGTGCACCAGCATACATAGACGCAGTGTGCACCAGCATACACAGACGCATTGTGTGCACCAGCATACACAGATGCAGTGTGCACCAGCATACATAGACGCAGTGTGCACCAGCATACATAGACGCAGTGTGCACCAGCATACATAGATGCAGTGTGCACCAGCATACACAGACGCACTGTGCACCAGCATACACAGGCGCAGTGTGTACCAGCATACATAGACGTAGTGTGCACCAGCATACATAGAAGAAGTGTACACCAGCATACATAGACGCAGTGTACACCAGCATACAGACGCAGTGTGCACCAGCATACATAGACGCAGTGTACACCAGCATACATAGACGCAGTGTACACCAGCATACATAGACACAGTGTGCACCAGCATACATAGACGCAGTGTACACCAGCATACATAGACGCAGTGTACACCAGCATACATAGACGCAGTGTGCACCAGCATACATAGACGCAGTGTACACCAGCATACATAGACGCAGTGTACACCAGCATACATAGACACAGTGTGCACCAGCATACAGAGAGACAGTGTGTACCAGCATACATAGACGCAGTGTACACCAGCATACATAGACGCAGTGTGCACCAGCATACATAGACGCAGTGTACACCAGCATACATAGACGCAGTGTGCACCAGCATACATAGACGCAGTGTACACCAGCATACATAGACGCAGTGTACACCAGCATACATAGACGCAGTGTACACCAGCATACATAGACGCAGTGTGCACCAGCATACATAGACGCAGTGTACACCAGCATACATAGACGCAGTGTACACCAGCATACATAGACGCAGTGTGCACCAGCATACATAGACGCAGTGTACACCAGCATACATAGACGCAGTGTACACCAGCATACATAGACGCAGTGTGCACCAGCATACAGAGAGACAGTGTGTACCAGCATACATAGACGCAGTGTACACCAGCATACATAGACGCAGTGTGCACCAGCATACATAGATGCAGTGTGCACCAGCATACATAGACGCAGTGTGCACCAGCATACACAGACGCAGTGTGCACCAGCATACACAGGCGCAGTGTGTACCAGCATACATAGACGCAGTGTGCACCAGCATACATAGACGAAGTGTACACCAGCATACATAGACGCAGTGTGTACCAGCATACATAGACGCAGTGTGCACCAGCATACATAGACGCAGTGTGCACCAGCATACATAGACGCAGTGTGCACCAGCATACATAGACGCAGTGTGCACCAGCATACATAGACGCAGTGTGCACCAGCATACACAGACGCAGTGTGTACCAGCATACCTAGACGCAGTGTGTACCAGCATACATAGACGCAGTGTACACTAGCATACAAACACGCAGTGTGCACCAGCATACATAGACACAGTGTGCACCAGCATACAGTACACAGATGCAGTGTACACTAGCATACATAGACGCAGTATACACCAGCATACATAGACGCAGTGTGTACCAGCATACATAGATGCAGTGTGCACCAGCATACATAGACGCAGTGTACACTAGCATACATAGACGCAGTGTGTACTAGCATACATAGATGCAGTGTGTACCAGCATAACTAGACGCAGTATGCACCAGCATACATAAACGCAGTGTGCACCAGCATACATAGACGCAGTGTGCACCAGCATACATAGACGCAGTGTGAACCAGCATACATAGACGCAGTGTACACCAGCATACATAGATGCAGTATACACCAGCATACATAGACACAGTGTGCAACAGCATACATAGACGTAGTGTGCACCAGCATACATAGATGCAGTGCGCACCAGCATACATAGACGCAGTGTGCACCAGCATACACAGACGCAGTGTGCACCAGCATATATAGACGCAGTGTGCAAAAGCATACATAGACGCAGTATACACCAGCGTACATAGACGCAGTGTACACCAGCATACATAGACGCAGTGTGCACCAGCATACATAGACGCAGTATACACCAGCATACATAGACGCAGTGCTCACCAGCATACATAGACGCAGTGTGCACCAGCATACCTAGACGCAGTGTACACTAGCATACATAGACGCAGTATACACCAGCATACATAGACGCAGTGTGCACCAGCATATATAGACGCAGTGTGCAAAAGCATACATAGACGCAGTATACACCAGCATACATAGACGCAGTGTACACCAGCATACATAGACGCAGTGTGCACCAGCATACATAGATGCAGTATACACCAGCATACATAGACGCAGTGTGCACCAGCATACATAGACGCAGTATACCCCAGCATACATAGACGCAATGTGCACCAGCATACATAGACGCAGTATACACCAGCATACATAGACGCAGTGTACACCAGCATACATAGACGCAGTGTACACCAGCATACATAGACGCAGTGTGCACCAGCATACATAGACGCAGTGTGCACCAGCATATATAGACGCAGTGTACACAAGTATACATAGACGCAGTGTGCACCAGCATATATAGACGCAGTGTACACAAGCATACATAGACGCAGTGTGCACCAGCATACATAGACGCAGTATAAACCAGCATACATAGACACAGTGTGCACCAGCATACATAGACGCAGTGTACACCAGCATACATAGACGCAGTGTACACCAGCATACATAGACGCAGTGTACACCAGCATACATAGACGCAGTGTGCACCAGCATACATAGACGCAGTGTACACCAGCATACATAGACGCAGTGTACACCAGCATACATAGACGCAGTGTGCACCAGCATACATAGACGCAGTGTACACCAGCATACATAGACGCAGAGTACACCAGCATACATAGACGCAGTGTACACCAGCATACATAGACGCAGTGTGCACCAGCATACATAGACGCAGTGTGCACCAGCATATATAGACGCAGTGTACACAAGTATACATAGACGCAGTGTGCACCAGCATATATAGACGCAGTGTACACAAGCATACATAGACGCAGTGTGCACCAGCATACATAGACGCAGTATAAACCAGCATACATAGACGCAGTGTACACCAGCATACATAGACGCAGTGTGCACCAGCATACATAGACGCAGTGTACACCAGCATACATAGACGCAGTGTACACCAGCATACATAGACGCAGTGTACACCAGCATACATAGACGCAGTGTGCACCAGCATACATAGACGCAGTATACACCAGCATACATAGACGCAGTGTGCACCAGCATACATAGACGCAGTGTACACCAGCATACATAAACGCAGTGTACACCTGCATACATAGACGCAGTGTACACCAGCATACATAGACGCAGTGTGCACCAGCATACATAGACGCAGTGTACACCAGCATACATAGACACAGTGTGCACCAGCATACATAGACGCAGTGTACACCAGCATACATAGACGCAGTGTACACCAGCATACATAGACGCAGTGTACACCAGCATACATAGACGCAGTGTGCACCAGCATACATAGACGCAGTGTACACCAGCATACATAGACGCAGTGTGCACCAGCATACATAGACGCAGTGTACACCAGCATACATAGACGCAGTGTACACCAGCATACATAGACGCAGTGTACACCAGCATACATAGACGCAGTGTACACCAGCATACATAGACGCAGTGTGCACCAGCATACATAGACGCAGTGTACACCAGCATACATAGACGCAGTGTACACCAGCATACATAGACGCAGTGTACACCAGCATACATAGACGCAGTGTACACCAGCATACATAGACGCAGTGTGCACCAGCAAACATAGACGCAGTGTACACCAGCATACATAGACGCAGTGTACACCAGCATACATAGACGCAGTGTACACCAGCATACATAGACACAGTGTGCACCAGCATACAGAGAGACAGTGTGTACCAGCATACATAGACGCAGTGTACACCAGCATACATAGACGCAGTGTGCACCAGCATACATAGACGCAGTGTACACCAGCATACATAGACGCAGTGTGCACCAGCATACATAGACGCAGTGTACACCAGCATACATAGACGCAGTGTACACCAGCATACATAGACGCAGTGTACACCAGCATACATAGACGCAGTGTGCACCAGCATACATAGACGCAGTGTACACCAGCATACATAGACGCAGTGTACACCAGCATACATAGACGCAGTGTGCACCAGCATACATAGACGCAGTGTACACCAGCATAGATAGACGCAGTGTACACCAGCATACATAGACGCAGTGTGCACCAGCATACATAGACGCAGTGTACACCAGCATACATAGACGCAGTGTGCACCAGCATACATAGACGCAGTGTACACCAGCATACATAGACGCAGTGTACACCAGCATACATAGACGCAGTGTGCACCAGCATACATAGACGCAGTGTACACCAGCATACATAGACGCAGTGTACACCAGCATACATAGACGCAGTGTACACCAGCATACATAGACGCAGTGTGCACCAGCATACATAGACGCAGTGTACACCAGCATACATAGACGCAGTGTACACCAGCATACATAGACGCAGTGTACACCAGCATACATAGACGCAGTGTACACCAGCATACATAGACGCAGTGTACACCAGCATACATAGATGCAGTGTGCACCAGCATACATAGACGCAGTGTGCACCAGCATACAGAGACGCAGTGTGCACCAGCATACATAGACACAGTGTGCACCAGCATACATAGACACAGTGTACACCAGCATACATAGACGCAGTGTGCACCAGCATACATAGACGCAGTGTGCACCAGCATACATAGACGCAGTGTACACCAGCATACATAGACACAGTGTGCACCAGCATACATAGACGCAGTGTGCACCAGCTGTTACATGGGATTTGATTGTTTCTGGAGTAAATGTTTCAGTTTGGAAGAAATAACCCCAAATCGATCCTATTCTGCTACAAGTGACCAGAAAAGTTTAATAATGACTTTGCCTGAAAGCTTCAATATGTTTAATTGTGCCCGATTTACTGTATAACGTGCCACCCTACTGTATATTATATACTCCCCTGTATTAGGGCAGCTGGGCACACACTTCTCTTGTGGTTAGAGTACCCTTATAAGCGACAAGTCTGAGGGCACACACACAGCTCATCAATAAGATTTCCATTATCAAACGCCTACAGCGGCACATTGCTGATGCCGTAACATAAGTCATGGACGTGGTGTTAAAGTTACAGTACTTAGCGGCAGATGTACTTAAGTCTTGGAGAGAGATAAAGTACCCACCAATCATCTCCTGTCATTTTTTCAAACACAGACTGTAACATGGCAGTTTGGAGCTGCTTGGTCAGTACTTTATCTCTCTCCGCGGCTTAGTACAACTGACCCAGTGTTCCTAAGCTGATTACCCTACGGATGGCAGTAACTGTATACTCACAGGACACTCATCCCCGGGGCCCATCACGAACAGGCTGACCTTCAGATAGCCCTTGGCCCCAGCTGAGAAGTCCTCCGGGTCAGAGAGAAGCAGCCACTTCCGCAGGACGGCGTGCTCTGCAAGAGACGTAATGTCAGTGTTACGCGCAGATACATGCGATAAGGAGATGTGGGACCGTTGCTAAGCTCTGTGTCTAGGTATGAGCTAGTATGAAGGACACTTCCATTAGTGAGAACCCCTATTTTTAATAACTTGGTATCTGAACAGAACCTCCGGATCACTGTAACCCAGACGCTCTTCTCAGAGGAGACACAGGCAGTTTATACCAGACTAATGGAGAGGGTACAGTTCAGATGCTGGTGACTCCAACATAAACTAAGTTGTTGCAACTGGTGATAACTAGTGCACTCTCTGGGGTAAATTTACTAAGATGGGAGTTCTGTTTAAGATGGGATGTTGCCCATAGCAACCAACCAGATTCCAGGTGCAGGGTGATAGCCAAACTGGAGCCGTTTGGGGGTGGGGAGGGAGAGCGTTTCACAGGTCTGTGGCAAAGCCAGTGGATGTTTGGACTAGCGCCGGTTCACAGGTCTGTGGAGCTTATTAACGTCTCGCCTGGCACAAATGAAGAAGAGGACGGTCATCATTATCTAGGTGCTGAGTCTGTGCAAGTGGTGGACTCAGATACTGTATAACCCAAGGATAGCAGCAGAGATCCCAGCAAGTACAGGGGCTTTAGCTGATCCAGGGAGGAAGGGGACAGAGGAACAGACACATCTCATTGGGAGAAACTTGTTCACAATCTTCATGTCACAGAGTGCAGAAAATAAGATGTACACTAAGGGGTATATTTACTAAAATTCGTAATTCTCCCGATTTGGTGGGAGATTAATCACGAATGACATCGAAAGTGTAAAACTGCAACTTTTTGAATTTATTACGACTAATTTACTAAGCTGTCGTATTCTGCATTTTCGTGTTTTCCGATGTCGATGTCATTCGTAATTTTTTTCAGTGTTTTACGGGAGTGAATGGCAAAACACTGCCGACTTTAACACAATGAATCACGGCCAGATCTGTGAGATCCGTGCTGGGGTTCATTGTGCACCTTTTTTTATTTTTTAAAATAGTTGTAAATGAGAAAAAAAATTGCGTGGGGTCCCCCCTCCTAAGCATAACCAGCCTCGGGCTCTTTGAGCCGGTCCTGGTTGCAAAAATATGGGGAAAAAATGGACAGGGGTTCCCCCATATTTAAACAACCAGCATCGGGCTCTGCGCCTGGTCCTGGTTCCAAAAATACGGGGGACAAAAAGCGTAGGGGCCCCCCGTATTTTTGAAACCAGCACCGGGCTCCACTAGCTGGACAGATAATGCCACAGCTGGGGGTCACTTTTATACAGTGCCCTGCGGCCGTGGCATCAAATATCCAGCTAGTCACCCCTGGCCGGGGTACCCTGGGGGAGTGGGGACCCCTTCAATCAAGGGGTCCCCCCCCCAGCCACCCAAGGGCCAGGGGTGAAGCCCGAGGCTGTCCCCCCCCATCGAATGGGCTGCGGATGGGGGGCTGATAGCCTTAGTTCTGAATATTGTTTTTAGTAGCAGTACTACAAGGCCCAGCAAGCCTCCCCCGCAAGCTGGTACTTGGAGAACCACAAGTACCAGCATGCGGCGGAAAAAACGGGCCCGCTGGTACCTGTAGTACTACTACTAAAAAAATACCCCAATAAAGACAGAAGACACACACCGTGAACGTATAACTTTAATACATACATACATACCAACATACATACATACTTACCATATGTTCACACGAGGGTCGGTCCTCTTCTCCAGTAGAATCCATGGGGTACCTGTTGAAAAAATTATACTCACAAAATCCAGTGTAGATCGGTCCTCTTCTGCTGGAAATCCATTTGTAATCCAGGTACTTGTGAAAAAAAACAAAACGAATAACCGACCACGAACTGAAAGGGGCCCCATGTTTTCACATGGGACCCCTTTCCCCGAATGCCAGAAACCCGCTCTGACTTATGTCTAAGTGGGTTTCTTCAGCCAATCAGGGAGCGCCACGTTGTGGCACCCTCCTGATCGGCTGTGTGCTCCTGTACTGACTGACAGGCGGCACACGGCAGTGTTACAATGTAGCGCCTATGCGCTACATTGTAACCAATGGTGGGAACTTTTTGCTCAGCGGTGAGGTCACTTTCGGTCAACCGCTGAGCAAAAAGTTCCCACCATTGGTTACAATGGAGCGCATAGGCGCTACATTGTAACACTGCCGTGTGCCGCCTGTCAGTCAGTACAGGAGCACACAGCCGATCAGGAGGGTGCCACAACGTGGCGCTCCCTGATTGGCTGAAGAAACCCACTTAGACATAAGTCAGAGCGGGTTTCTGGCATTCGGGGAAAGGGGTCCCATGTGAAAACATGGGGCCCCTTTCAGTTCGTGGTCGGTTATTCGTTTGTTTTTTTTCACAAGTACCTGGATTACAAATGGATTTCCAGCAGAAGAGGACCGATCTACACTGGATTTTGTGAGTATAATTTTTTCAACAGGTACCCCATGGATTCTACTGGAGAAGAGGACCGACCCTCGTGTGAACATAAGGTAAGTATGTATGTATGTTGGTATGTATGTATGTATTAAAGTTATACGTTCACGGTGTGTGTCTTCTGTCTTTATTGGGGTATTTTTTTAGTAGTAGTACTACAGGTACCAGCGGGCCCGTTTTTCCGCCGCATGCTGGTACTTGTGGTTCTCCAAGTACCAGCTTGCGGGGAGGCTTGCTGGGCCTTGTAGTACTGCTACTAAAAACAATATTCAGAACTTTAAACAAAGGCTATCAGCCCCCCATCCGCAGCCCATTGGATGGGGGGGACAGCCTCGGGCTTCACCCCTGGCCCTTGGGTGGCTGGGGGGGGGGGGACCCCTTGATTGAAGGGGTCCCCACTCCCCCAGGGTACCCCGGCCAGGGGTGACTAGCTGGATATTTTATGCCACAGCCGCAGGGCACTGTATAAAAGTGGCCCCCGGCTGTGGCATTATCTGTCCAGCTAGTGGAGCCCGGTGCTGGTTTCAAAAATATGGGGGACCCCTACGCTTTTTGTCCCCCGTATTTTTGGAACCAGGACCAGGCGCAGAGCCCGATGCTGGTTGCTTAAATATGGGGGAACCCCTGTCCATTTTTCCCCCATATTTCTGCAACCAGGATCGGCTCAAAGAGCCCGAGGCTGGTTATGCTTAGGAGGGGGGACCCCACGCAATTTTATTTTGTGAAAATTAACACTTTCCCACCCCTTCCCACTGATATACATGCACGGATCTCATGGAT